>NW_028318804.1:1517500-1817500 GCF_062004578.1 Staurois parvus
TAATAATATTATGTAGATGGTTTGTCCCCTGTGGAGGAAAAATAATATGTAGATGACGTCCCATGCAAATGAGTAATAATGATATGTAGGTGGCTCCTCCACTTGTCCAGGTGTAATGAGGATATGTAGATGACTCCTCCCCCTGTGCAGGTGTAATAGATGTTTCCTCCACCCATTCAAGGAGATGAATACTTTTCTGTTGAAAAAAAGACATGCAGAGGAATGAGGCCTGTAAAGGAAATCCTCACGCTGCGGTTGTACTTTCAAGACAGCCTTATATTTATTAGTATGAATCCGGCGTTTCTGTTATCCGTAACATGAAAAAGAAGTCAGCACATCTTGTGAGCTTTTACCATCTATTCCTACTGACTGCTTGTCATCTGTCATCAGTTCAATGTTCCTCCTCAAGGAACGGAAATACACATTTTTGAGTGAATGTTGTGCAGCTTTTAGAATAATAGCTATCAGCCATCCAAATACATATTGCTGCACCCCAGTCCAGATAGCATAGCCAACATAGGTGATTGCCTTGGGTGGCAAGGCTTCTAGTGGCTGTAGACAGCCACCCACATATCGCTTACTCAGTATTATTTTTATATTATAAAAAAGGTTCTAATCTGTCCCACTGGGTCCTAATTGCTGCCCCCACACTTTGTTTTTTGTATTTTTATTGGTGGAGTAGTGCACTGTGTACTTACAGATCCCCCACTCCAAGTCCTTTGACCTAAAACCAAACTTTTAGAGTGAAGTGATAGTTTGCCCTCTAGTCCCTCTGCCCCCGCCTCAGTGTGCTCTGTGTTTAATATGATCGTGTTATATTAGAACTAGCCATTCAGTTGGGGATAGGCAGTTGGACGGGGGGGATTGGAAGTAAAAATCTACCAATGGCTGCACCAAATAATTCTTCATTGACCTCCTGATACCCTGAGCCAGGTACTTGGGGTAGGCATTTAATGTACTAGGACCACTTATAGTGTGCAGTAAGCTTTTGCTTGCCAGCGATCCACAAGGTCCCTGAGGTTCTCTAGAAATTAGCCCACCAGGGTTTCAATCCTCTAGTGACACCCTGTGGGTGGCCCAGCCTGTCCTGTCCAGAACTCAGCACCTCTATCCAATCCAATCTACACACTGGCCTTTGTCCTGTTCTTTTCTCCAGACCTGAGACCATGTCCAAGAGTAGGCCCACATTGCTGAATAAACAGTCCACTCAAGGCTCCTTGACAGCAGCAAAAAGACTTTATTGAAATCGATCATATGTATAAACAGTCATAAAAGATAATGGTGACACCACACTTATATGAGTTACAAAAATCTTTAATAATGCATTGAGAGAGGTGTAAAGAGAAGTGTGTTCTAGCAGCGGGTTAGTGAATGTCCCAATGTTCCTCCAAAGTAGGAACAGAATCAGCCTTACCTCCCATAATGGGAGAAGTCTCCACACTTCTCTCCAAGGGGAAGCCCATGTAAAATAGTGCCTGATTACTTCCAATTATGGATGGCTCCCAAGAAAAGAATGCTTTTGCCAAACAGAAGGCTTGCAGCACTCAAGAGCCTACTTACTGGGCCAAGCAATTCAAGGTGAGATGCCAACCTAAAGGGCTTTACTATAATCACTGCCCAAAATAGTGGAAGGGGAGAAGATAAGGGAAGAAGTGGAAAATTGTTGGGTACAATTCTAGAAATTGGCCCAAAATGATATCAAGTAGTAGTCATATTCAGCTGGACTTTTGCAGTAATGTTGCAGATGTTTCATTACTTATTTATGTAGCCTCAGCAACTCTAATATAGTCATCTCTTTAGTGGCTGAAATGTCTCAAAAGTTTAGAAGGATTTTTAGCAAATAGCCCAACTCCTGTGTGTTTCAAGCCCAGCAACACACTGAGGTGGATTTACTAAAGACAAATACTCTGTGCACTTTGCACTCTGCAAGTGTGGCTGCTCCAGAGCTTAGTAAATGAGGGGAAGCTCCGATGAGTTCCATCATCCAATCATGAGCAAGCAAAAATGCATTTTTTTTTACATTTTCCTTGCATGTGATTGGATATTATTTGCAAAGTGAAGCTTCACCTTATTTACTAAACTCTGGAGCAACTCTTCTTGCAAAGTGCACAGTCTATGTGCCTTTAATAAATCCACCCTATTGAGACAGAAGCTTGTACATACAAAGGACCTGGCAACCAAACACAAGCGATGCAACTTGGTATATGCAGTCGAGTATAGCCAGGACTGCAATGATCTGTATACTAGGGAGTCAAACTCTTCAGGTCATGACTTAGAAGTCTTTCTACAGAACAGCGTCTAACAGTGATGACCCCACTGCTGTGCTTTGTAAATGTCATGAGGGTAATAAAGGCACAACACCGAAACTGGTGTCAATCATACACATGGTTTTCATACAGGGGGAGAAAGGAAAGGAGAATGAACATTTGTTCAAGGTCAATGACGTGCACATTATGGCTTCTATGTAAAGATCTACGTCAGTCTGGAACAACCATCCCTACACAGGGGTGGGGGCCATCAACACAATCTGATACCACCATTTAATACCAATTCACACACCCCAGCCATGTAACTCAAATGATTATTACCTGTCCTGGCTTCATGGCCACATAGTGATTGTATTATGTAATTAGAACATGGTGGCTTTACACACTTCTACATCTTACATCATGATTTGGAACAATCATCATCTGCCAAGGGACATTCCATGGTGATTGGATTACGCTGAGTTACCTGTGTGACTTTAAATGCTGGGGTAACTTCTTGACATTCATAAGTGCTAAGGAAGGTAGTTGGTTGGGTAGTGAAATGCGTTCACATTACAGAGAAAATCCAGTTGAATGAGACCAAATACTACTGGTAAACCATGACCTGGATGAGGGGGAGCCTTCATAGATACTTGATTGATCTTGATACTAAGTTGATCTTTAATGAGCCAGAAAATCCAGTGGCATTTCAGAAAGCAGGACAAGAATACACACACCCAGACTGGACTTGCTGTGACCAGGACGCTCATAAAAACATTCATCCGACAGAGTTTCAGTCAGTCTGGGTTCAGGAAGTAGTTGGTCACATCTGCTGGAGAATGGAAACATGTTGCTGATACATGGTGCTAGGAAAAGGAAGCAGCCCTTGCCTGTTCAGGAAACCCTAGATATATCACTGCGTGGCCTATATTACAAGGTACTGTATATCTCTGCAGTCATATTAGGTCCACAAATTTGGTGATCTGGAATGGAAAATTTGGATGGGATTAGTAAATGGTGGAGAATAGTCATATGCGTTGTATTCAAGAACTAAGACCTGACCCCATCTGAGGTGCACAAAGACCTCCATAAGCCTTTAGGAGCTGTGTGAATGATCTGTGGCTGGGGATGTACTGGAAACCTTTTCATATTATCTGACTTCTTTACTTTAAGAGTCTTAGGTTAGGTTAACAGTAACCCCGTAGGAATCACAGTATTAAAGGTCCCTTAGGTCTTTTCCCAGAGTTGCCCTGAAGCCAGGCACACAGTCACAGTCACTACTTTAGCTCAATGAACAGTCTAGAAGTATACTTTTATAATGCTTTATTGCAGAACCTGAACTTGGATAGGTTCGGGGTAATTGTGGAATACTCCAGTAACTCTTAATAGCAATTTGAGAACACTTAACTCTCTCCTTTAAAGATATGAACACAAGGAAATGGCGGCTTGAGCTTTGTAGTAGCAACTTGAGGCGAATAATCTTCCTCCTGCAGATATGAGCACAGTCCTCTCACCAGGAATTAATGGACTGAGGTCTTCAGGACACTAGACACAATGTTCCCTTTGAACACAGCTAACTCTATAGCACCAGAGAGGTGGCAACAGCACATAGTCTCAGGGTTCTCTGACACCAGCCTGTACTCGCTAATGTCCTTGGATAATTGGTGACCTCTTTCCAATATATTCCAGGCCCTTTCTTCAAGTGATACCAGACTAGATCCACAGATGAAATGCCCCTCAGTCAGCTCCAGCAACTTTTATTAAAGTAGGCCCCCTTGTTTGTCCAGCTGTTACCTCTATGAACAGCAAACGCATGGCACACCTGCCTAGGGGCAAACAGCCCCTCTAGGCTGTGATTTCCTCCTTAGGGACAAGACACTTCAGTTCCAGGTCTCAGTGTATTTATACACACTCTCAGCCACCATCTGGGCAACTATTCCCAGAGATTGGCCACAGCTGCATAAATAATCAGCTGCTAATTTGACTTTTCCCTCATATTATCTTCCAGCCCATTTCCAGCCAGACAGGGGGAAACCATCAACACTGCAGCCAGTGAAATATGGAACAGACCAAACTAATCACATACAGCTACAGTGATTACTATGAGCCTAGAACTAAATTTACCTAACCTAGCACGTTTCTAGGATGGTACTACATGATCAGGGGAGAACTGACAACTCATGGGGCCCCTGGGCAATAGGGGATCATGGGGCCCCTGTGTCCTTGACCACACTCAAAGCACACCCAAAAAAGCTTCACTATTTGAGCTGGCCTCTGTATTGTAGCTATCAAGATCGGTGTTTCCCTACAAATCGCTATGGAAGTCTTACCTGGACCTTATTGGTTTCTATGCAGAGGTGCACCATATTTTGCACCCTCTAGTTTCAGTAAATCAACCCCTATGAGTCCCAGATTTCGAATTACAGGCATTGGTTCCTTCTGGGGATACTGGAAAAAGTCCCCCAGAACCATTAAGGGGTATAGGCTGAGGCAGGGGCAGACTGACAATTCATGGGGCCACCGGGCAATAGGGGATCATGGGGCCCCTGTGTCCTTGACCACACTCAAAGCACACCCAAAAAAACCTATAAAAGGTACCAGGGGCATTTCATGGGGCCCCCTACTGACCCTGGGCCCTCTGGCAGTGCCCAAGTGCTCAAATGGTCAGTCTGCCCCTGTACATGATTATAAATGTTCTAAAACTGGCCATACAGGTTACAGACTAATTATAAAATTTACTAAGTTTATGTAGAAAACTACAAAATAAAATATTTTACCGTAAAGACTAAAAAAAATAAAAAATGAAAGAATAAAGTAAGGTTTGATGTTGCTTTACCATCTTGCTCTGATCTAATGGAAGATTATCAAGTATAACAAATCACTGCTTCATAAATCTCACATAATGCTATAACTACATAAAATCTTATGAGATCACACACGTAGATTTATGTGCAATCTAATTGTAATGTAATTATTTTTCTTGCTGATGCTTACAGAACTATCCTAAATCTAAACAACTCATGATCATTAAACCCAAACTGTGCTCCAGTCTGTCCCAGAGACCTAGTTATTTCTTTACTGGGCTCCACAATATTGTTTCTCATACAGGACATTGAGATGAAGATAGGCTATCAATCAGCCTGGATATCAATTACATATTTCCTGCCCTATAACAGTCATGTATTAGGCCAGCAGCTGGTGGTTAGAGGGCATAAGTACTATATAAAAAAGTCATAATCTGCATATTAGTAAAAGAGCTGTTAAATGTTCATGTTTGGCAAAAGGGGTTCCTTTGAACATCTGACAGATCAGAATATGAAGGTACCGCTAAGTTTACATGCTTAGGGAACATAAAGTTTCCCTAAATAGATTGTCTAATCAGATTTGTGGCCAGCTTAACACATAGCACAAATACTGGAGACCAGGGGCGGACTGACCATTTGGAAACTCAAGCACTGCCCGAGGGCCTGGGGTCAGTAGAGGGCCCCATGAGATGCCCCTGGTACCTTTTTCATAGGCTTTTTTGAGTTTGGGCAAGGACACAGGGGCCCCATGATCCTCTATTGCCCGGGGGCCCCATGAGTTGTGAGTCCACCCCTGCTGGAGACTGAACTCTGAACCTTCTCTACATTAGAGTGTTAGCTCCATGGGACAGCATGCTGAGTCATAATGATTTCACTCTATACAGTAGTAAAAAGGAACAAATTTCTCTTTTTATGAGGAAGATTATAGAGCTTAATAGTGTGCAGATTGCCACCTGTCAACTTTTCTGGAAGACCTTCAAACATGATATTTGGATAATAAAATTCTGACAAATCACTTGTATAATGCAGATCCACTCCAGGACCTGAACTGTTCAACTGCTCTTTTGAGGTCTATTCCACACACATAAAGGTCCAAGGATTCCCCCAGTATAGACCTTGAGCCATCTTTTTAAGGTTATTCCACACACGACTCAAGGAGTCCACCTCTCCAGGACCTGAACCATTCCTCTGAAGGTCTATTCTAGACACGGCTTCAAGAGGTCTCCCTCATCAGTACTTGAGCTATCTCTTCTGAGGTCTACGCCACACAGAACTCCTGAAGTACCCCCACCACAGAACCTCAGCCAATCCTTTTAAGATCTATTCCACACACAGATACAAGATGTCTCCCTCCTCCGTATTTGAGCCATCTCTTCTGAGGTCTACACCACACACAGCTCCTGCAGGACTCCCACCCCAGAACCTGAGCCATTCTTTCTAAGGTCTGTTCCACAGACAGCTCCAGGAGGTCCCCCACCCCAGGTCTTGAGCCATCCCTTCAAAGGTCTATTCCACACACATAGCTCCAGGAGTCCTGACACCCCAGGACCTGAGCCATCCCCTAAGGACTATTCCATGTGTAGTGCTACCCCCGCAGGAGCCCCCTTGGTAATTTAGGTTCTCTGTTCTGTGCCTCAACTCCAAGAACACCCTCAGCCCTTCTGACACACCTGGTTGAATGAAAGTTACTGCAGGCACTTAGAGGAACACATGTGTGGATACCTTTAACTTGGTTGTGAATTAGCACCAGGAAATAGATAAAAGACTGTTTAGTGGTAAATGACCAGTTATTGCAGCTCATTTTCCAGTCCCAAATGTGGATTTTTCCACTCTCTGCACTGGACCAAGGTGACTCTGGCTGTTGGCACATCTGGAGTCAGCACTCTGGATCCTGCTCAGGTGGTTATTATGCAGTAGTGGTGGCACACACTGGACAGAAATGTGCACTCTCATGTCCCATGATCCTCCTCCAACATTTCCTGATTGGTTCCTCTGCCACTTGCCAGGAGGAAGGGGTAGCAACCAGGGTATAACACACAGCCGGCAAGCACTTAGAGGGACACACATGTGGATACCTTTAACTCAGCTGTGAATTAGCACCAGGAAAGAGACACAAGACTGTTTAGTGGTAAATGAACTCAATGTAATAGTACTGATTAGAATAAATGGTGACTTGAGCATAAATGAACACACAGAAGGTACAGTAGGTTCAGGCACAGTCCGCTAGACAGAATAATCACTATGCCAAGGTAACTTAGATTAGAGTTCTGTGTCACTAGACTGGGATTAACTCATGAAACAGCAAAATCAGCAATATACCGTGAATACAAGCATTAACTACAATGTGAGTAACAATACTATAACTAGTCTAGAATGCACTCTAGGAGAATAACTAGGATATGGTGCAGTGTCACCTGAGAGGTACCTCTTAGCATAAACAATAGGTGAATGTCTCTGTGTAGCGACTATAAAGGGAGAGTTTTTAGTTCTAACTCTTCAGCTGGCTAGTGTTGGGGCCCATTTGTACCATAGGTGCACATAAGAATAGTCCCAGTCAAGCTTCAGGCAGCAATAATGCTGCTAGATGGCTGTATGGTCAGTTCTTAACCACTTTCCTACCGGGAACTCCCCCCGCCCCCCCCCCTTCCTGCCCAGGCCAATTTTCAGCTTTCTGCGCTGTTGCACTTTGAATGACAATTGTGCGGTCATACAAACAACATTTTTATCATTTTTTTCACACAAATAGAGCTTTCTTTTGATGGTATTTAATCTCCACTGGGGTTTTTATTTTTTGCACTGTAAATGAAAAAAGAGCAAAACATTTGAAAAAATTAAAGGTTTTCTTAGTTTCTATTATAAAATTTTGCAATCAGGTAATTTTTCTCCTTCACTGATGTGCATTGATGAGGCAGCACTGATAGGCACTGATAGGCAACACTGATGGGCACTGATAGGTAGCACTGATGAGGCAGCGCTGATGATGCAGCACTGGTGGGTATTGATGAGGAGGCACTGATGATGAACTGATATGCAGCAATGATGGGCACTGATAGGTGGCACTGATAGGCAGCACTGATAAGTGGCACTGATGGGCAGCACTGACTGATAACACCGACTGGAAGCACTGACAGATGGCACTGACAGGTGGCACTGCTGGGCGGTACTGCTGGGCAGCACTGATGGGCGACACTGATGAGCAACACTGCTAGGCACTGATGGGAGGCACTAATTATCAGGGCACTGATTATTAGTGCAGATCCCCCCTGTCACACGCTGTGACAGCGTGAGGAAAGTGCAGCCGACAACCAGCAACTGTATTTACATTGTGATCTGCTGTGTCATTGGACACAGCTGATCACATGGTAAAAGGCCACTGTGATTGGCCTTTTACCTTATTACATGATCAGCTATGTCCGTAGGACACACCGATTACCAATAGCGCCGGGTGCACGCCGCTGATTTGAACACTGTCCTAATATCGGAGAAGACTCAGCCAGTCCTAAACCTTTCATTTGGGAAAGATTGACCTTTGGGACAGATTGCAAGCATTTCTGAAAGTCAGTGCATTAAAATGTTTTGGGGTTTTTTTTATTAACTTTTGCAGCCAAATTGTTTATGAGGGGCCCGGGAACCTGTGTTTTCAATAATTAGCCTGGTCTGTACTAAATGCCTAATATCTTCTCCGATATCAGGACAGTATTCAAATCTAGGTTACAACTAATAATAAGATCAGCCAGCACAGTACAAACCAGGCTAATTATGGAAAACACAGGTTCCTGGGCCCCTCATAAACAATGTGGCTACAAAAGGTAATTAAAAAAAATCCAAAACATTTGAATGCACTGACTTTCAGAAATGCTTGCAATCTGCCATAACACCTTCTACTAAGAAACATCCAAAGGGTAAGAAACATTAAAATTTTTTTTAGGTATTTTATGTGAGTGGGAACACATAATGCTGAGCAAGCTATTGGAAATATATGTCCTGTATAATAAAAATAATAATAATAATAACAAACATTTAGTTAGGTTTTCTCAAATTTGATTACAAAAGCTGAATTACACTTTAAGGGCTCATTAACATGTGCCTGCAGTGAAGCACTTTTCAGAGGGCAGATGACAGGCAGCTGATAGATGTTATGCTATCGCCTGTTTAAACCCCAAAAAGAGCAATTGACCATGCTGCAACAGTTGCAGGGTGGTTGTGGGGTGGCCGTTTTAACTTTAATGGGTGTCAATCACTGGCCGAATGCCACAGGGGATGTAATTTTTTGCTATGGCTGTGAAACAGAGCATCGCAGCATGTGTACAACCCTGAGTGGCTGCACGTTAAGCAGTTGGGGGGCAGTAAAACCTTGGCTCAACCACCTGCTTTTGACGTCCCCTGACCACATGTCTGAATGAGGCCTAAGGAAGAATGGAGATCCACTGGGCCCTGGACTGCTGCCCTAAGTGGATGATCCAGCTTAGGTGGAATGGGGGTGGACGCTCGGCCCATCCAGACTGCCCTGTGGGTGGGGCGAAACGCGTTGACGCACTTCCGGTCCGCCGTCATTCTGGTTTAACGTCACTTCCGGTGTTTGGAACGCACGCCGGCTTATGCAGTTCAAGCGGCCATCTTGGAGGTGGAAGGCTGTTCATCCTCTGCAGTGACTATAGAAGCGTGAGATCCCTATAGCTACATTCTGAAAATGTGTTATCTTGAAGCCATTGAGGCTATTAAACAAGGCTTTTAATTTTATTTAAACATGAGTGGCCTTGTTCTATCTTTATATTCTATATGGAGTGGCAGTATTACACTATGTAGTTTTTTTCTCTGCACACCATTGAGGAATCCATGGAGGAATAGAGTGGAGACGAGGGCTATACCATAGCAGGGTGAAGAAGGAGATTTGAGTTCCTTTGGAGGGGTTATAGGATCCCTTATATCCTATAAGGCTCACTACTCACCTCCATCTGGTGAGTGCGGTCAACATTATTTCTCACGTGGTGAATAGGTGGAAGCACATTTGGAAGATTTTTGATTGATTTTTTATTGTTTTTTTATGGGAATAAGGACTTATATATATACAGTATATTTTTTTTTTCACGGACACTTATTATAAATTTAGTGTTTATCTATTTGTGTTATTTTAATTTTAGATTTTGTGCTGTTTTTGTGTTGTTTATTATTGGTGTTTTTTCACTGGTGCACAGCTGCATAATCATATAGTTTTTTCTTTTTTTGGCGCTGGGATATATACTTTTGGTGATCAGCTGTGCCAGTTGCGCCAATATTTGCAAGGTGCTTCTAGTGAATGGAAAACGAAGCATGTCACCCTACATCGTCCCATTGCTGAGTGTCTCTTTCTATTAGCTGGTGAGGGAAAACACTCACAGATTCCCGGGAGACAGCGCCTTTTATTCTGCTCGCAGTCAGTTTCCTATGCGGTGCTGAAGTGTCCCCTGTGTCCTATTTATCGGTCTCTTTGCAAGCAAAAAGCAGCAGATAAAACAATCATACATCTGCAATAACAGGAGCAGGGGCAGACTGACAACTCATGGGGCCCCCGGGCAATCGGGGATCATGGGGCCCCTGTGTCCTTGCCCAAACTCAAAAAAACCTATGAAAAAGGTACCAGGGGCATCTCATGGGGCCCCCAACTGTGCCCGAGTTTCCAAATGGTCAGTCCGCCCCCAAACAGGAGGGATCACTGAGGCCTGCATTGCAACAAACAACTATAAGGTAGGTACAGGTTAGTGGCAGGGCTCAGGTGAAGGTCAGAGGTTAAGGTGTGGTATGCTAGTGTAGGTGTTAGGATCTATAGTGATTGAGTGGTATAGGGCCCATTCATACTATTGCAAGTCGGTAAAATTTGCAGTAACCCACAAGCAGGTTCAGCGCACCAATACGGTATGTATTGTGGTATAAAAAAAGTAAAGTGAGGACGATTCTTCCTACAATGGTGGACCATTCCAGCGACAAGAGAGGATTTCAGTTCATTTGTGAAAGATTTTTTCTCACTTCCTGTTGCTTCTTTGGGACGGGAAGTGAAGGGAAGTCTGCCCAGTGGGACAAAAACTATACTTGCAGGTTTTAGTTTTGGCTTTCGATGAAGCTAAAATATTCAGTGTGTGGGGTGGCCCCTGATGATTTTACAATGATGGAGAATGGAAGGTCCGCAAGAGACCCATCTGTATACAGGAGGGAGTTTGGAGGGGCCAAAGGTGTATACAGGAGGGAGGGCGGAGGGAACACAGGTGTATACAGGAAGGCGGATGGATGGATCACAGGTGTATACAGGAGGAAAGATGGAGGAGTCAAAGTTGTATTAGGGAGGGAGGATGGAGGAGTCAAAGTTTTATTAGGGAGGGAGGATGGAGGAGTCAAAGTTGTATTAGGGAGGGAGGATGGAGCGGTCACAGATGCATACAGGAGGGAGTACAGAAGGGCCACAGGTATATACAGGTACAGAGTGGCCACAGGTATACAGTTGCAAGAAAAAGTATGTGAACCCCTTGGGATTACGTGAAGTTTTGCATGAATTGGGCATAAAATGTGCTCTGAACGTCATCTAAGTCACAACAATAGAAGAACACAGTTTGCTGAACATAATACTACACAAACATTAGATGTTGCCATGGTTTAATTGCACATAACATGTAAACATTCACAGTGCGGGGAGGAAAAAGTATGTGAGGCCCTAGCTTAATGACTTCTCCCAGAGCTAATTGGAGCCATGAGTGAGCCAACCTTGAGTCCAATCAGTGTGATGATATTGGATGTGTTGCTGACAGCTGTCCTGCCCTTAAAAAACACACACCTGTTTTGGGTTTACTGCTTTCAAGAAGCACTGTCTGATGTGAACCATGCCTCACAGAAAAGAGCTCTCAGAAGACCTACGATCAAGAATTGTTGACTTGCATGAAGCTGGAAAGGGTTACAAAAGTATCTCCAAAAGCCTTGATGTTCATGTGTCCACGGTAAGACAGACTGTCTACAAATGGAGAAAGTTTAGCACTGTTGCTACTCTCCCTAGGCGTGGTCGTCCTGTAAAAATGACTGCAAGAGCACAGCGCAGAATGCTGCATGAGGTAAAGAAGAATCCCAGAGTGTCAGCTAAAGACCTACAGAAATCTCTGGCACATGCTAACATTTTTGTTGACACATCTACAATAAGGAGAACATTAAACAAGAATGGAGTACATGGGAGGACACCACGGAGGAAGCCATTGCTGTCCAAAAAGAAGATTGCAGCACGTTTGAAGTTTGCAAAAGAGCACCTGGATGTTCCACAGCACTACTGGCAGAATATACTGTGAACAGATGAAACCAAGATTGAGTTGTTTGGGAAGAACACACAACACTATGTGTGGAGAAAAAAGGCCCAGCACACCAACATCAAAACCTCATCCCCACTGTGAAACATGGCGGAGGGAGCATCATAGTTTGGGGCTGCTTTGCTGTCTCAGGGCCTGGACGGATTGTTGTCATTGATGGGAAAATGAATTCCAGAGTTTATCAAGACATTTTGCAGGAAAACGTACGACCATCTGTCCGCCAACTGAAGCTCCGCAGAGGATGGGTGATGCAACAGGACAATGACCCAAAGCATACAAGTAATTCAACAAAACAATGGCTGCAACAGCACAGAATACGCCTCCTGGAGTGGCCTAGTCAGAGTCCTGACCTCAACCCCATTGAAATGCTGTGGCATGACCTTAAGAGAGCGATTCACACCAGACATCCCAAGAGTATTGCTACACTGAAACAGTTTTGTGAAGAGGAGTGGTTCAAAATGACTCCAGATCGTTGTGCAGGTCTGATCTGCAACTACAGGAAACGTTTGGTTGAGGTTATTGCTGCCAAAGGAGGGTCAACCAGTTATTAAGTCCAAAGGTTCACATACTTTTTCCTCCCTGCACTGTGAATGTTTACATGTTATGTGCAATTAAACCATGGCAACATCTAATGTTTGTGTAGTATTATGTTCAGCAGACTGTGTTCTTCTATTGTTGTGACTTAGATGACGTTCAGAGCACATTTTATGCCCAATTCATGCAAAACTCCACGTAATCGCAAGGGGTTCACATACTTTTTCTTGCAACTGTATACAGGAGGGATGATGGTAGTGGTGGTGGGGGGGAGTTACGGGTGTATACAGGAGAAAGTACAGAGGGGCCACAGGTGTATACAGGAAGAAGGACAGAGGGACCACAGATGTATTCAGGAGGGAGGACAGAGGGACCAGAGGTGTATACAGGAGGGAGGACAGAAGGACCACAGGTGTATACAATACAACAGGGAGGACAGAGGGACCACAGGTGTATACAGGAGGGAGGACAGAAGGACCACAGGTGTATACAATACAACAGGGAGGACAGAGGGACCACAGGTGTATACAGGAGGGAGGACAGAAGGATCACAGGTGTATACAGGAGGGAGGATGGAGGGACCACAGGTGTATACAATACAACAGGGAGGACAGAGGGACCACAGGTGTATACAGGAGGGAGGACAGAAGGATCACAGGTGTATACAGGAGGGAGGATGGAGGGACCACAGGTGTATACAGGAGGGAGGACGGAGGGACCACAGGTGTATACAGGAGGGAGGACGGAGGGACCACAGGTGTATACAGGAGGGAGGACAGAGGGACCAGAGGTGTATACAGAGGGAGGACAGAGGGACCACAGGTGTATACAGGAGGGAGGACGGGGGGAGGCACAGGTGTATACAGGAGGGAGGACAGAGGGACCACAGGTGTATACAGGAGGGAGGACGGGGGGAGGCACAGGTGTATACAGGAGGGAGGACAGAGGAACCACAGGTGTATACAGGAGTGAGGACGGAGGGACCACAGGTGTATACAGGAGGGAGGACGGAGGGACCACAGGTGTATACAGGAGGGAGGACGGAGGGACCAGAGGTGTATACAGGAGGGAGGACAGAGGGACCACAGGTGTATACAGGAGGGAGGACGGAGGGACCACAGGTGTATACAGAAGGGAGGACGGAGGGACCAGAGGTGTATACAGGAGGGAGGACGGAGGGACCAGAGGTGTATACAGAAGGGAGGACGGAGGGACCACAGGTGTATACAGGAGGGAGGACGGAGGGACCACAGGTGTATACAGGAGGGAGGACGGAGGGACCACAGGTGTATACAGGAGGGAGGACGGAGGGACCAGAGGTGTATACAGGAGGGAGGACAGAGGGACCACAGGTGTATACAGAAGGGAGGACGGAGGGACCAGAGGTGTATACAGGAGGGAGGACAGAGGGACCACAGGTGTATACAGGAGGGAGGACGGAGGGACCACAGGTGTATACAGGAGGGAGGACGGAGGGACCAGAGGTGTATACAGGAGGGAGGACAGAGGGACCACAGGTGTATACAGGAGGGAGGACGGAGGGACCACAGGTGTATACAGGAGGGAGGACGGAGGGACCAGAGGTGTATACAGGAGGGAGGACGGGGGGAGGCACAGGTGTATACAGGAGGGAGGACGGAGGGACCACAGGTGTATACAGGAGGGAGGACGGAGGGACCAGAGGTGTATACAGAAGGGAGGACGGAGGGACCAGAGGTGTATACAGGAGGGAGGACGGAGGGACCAGAGGTGTATACAGAAGGGAGGACGGAGGGACCAGAGGTGTATGCAGGAGGGAGGATGGAGGGGTCACAGGTGTATACAGGATGGAGGACGGGAGGTTCACAGGTGTATACAGGAGGGAGGATGGGAGGTCACAGGTGTATGCAGGAGGGAGGATGGAGGGGTCACAGGTGTATACAGGATGGAGGACGGGAGGTTCACAGGTGTATACAGGAGGGAGGATGGGAGGTCACAGGTGTATACAGGAGGGAGGACGGGAGGTTCACAGGTGTATACAGGAGGGAGGATGGGAGGTCACAGGTGTATACAGGAGGGAGGATGGGAGGTCACAGGTGTATACAGGACGGAGGACAGAGGGACCACAGGTATATACAGGCAGGTGTACGGAGGAGCCACAGGTGTATGCAGGAGGGAGAATGGCGGGGTCAGAGCTGTATACAGGAGGGAGGACAGAGGTGTCACAGGTGTATACAGGAGTGAGGACGGAGGGGCCAGAGATGTATACAGGAGAGAGGAAGGAGGGGCCACAGGTGTATAAAGGAGGGAGGACAGAGGGGCCACAGGGGATCTGTCTGCACTCCTCTCATGTTTCTTATTCATTGTTCATGAATTCCACCCCCCAGCTTTCATGTCATGTAACATGTTCAGCTGTCACTGTGTGGAAGATATTTAATCAACCGCTGTGCCATCTGTGTAATTCTTCATCATCATCCTCCTGCTTCTTGTCCTGGAAATCTCTCAGTAGATTCCACATACAGAAAACCCTTGGCCTGATCTTGTCATAGTTATCACTGTCAGCAGACAAGTCAGTGATAGTACATAAGGAGACTGAAAGATTATTATAACTTTCCCCCATTGTGTGGAGGAGAGGAAAAAGTCTGTGCTTTGCCTAACAGCCATTCAGATTTAATGCAGCATTTTATCTACACAGAGTATGCAGTAAACGCAGCCATCTGATTGGTTGATCTCCTCCATTTATGACATTGATCCATTATGATTTTTTCTGAGCTTTGTACATATCTCCTTGTTGTGTCTCTGCAGTGAACACGTATCTTTTCATGATGCAAGCTCGTGGCATCCTCATACGGGAGAACATGCGCACTATAGGAGCGCAGGTGTACGAGCAGATGGTGCGAGGCGCATACGCACGAAGGAATAACAGCATTAATGACACAGGTAGGTACACAGGGGTGACCACCATCACACAAGAGGCTGGAAGTCAATCCCAGTGTCTTCTATTTTCATATCACACTTTCCTGTCCAATCACAAGTACATGTATCCCCCTGGGGCCAAGGGGCAGCTGCATTTCTGGTATGGACTGCGGCCTGCAATTCTGATTGGTGTCTGCGACTGTATAGAAGGGTCAGATTGGGTACACTGAAGTGGACTTGTCATAAGAAAATTGCATACCCTACTGACCTCTACTTTTTTTGCGTGGTACTACCCTGGCCATCATGCTGATCCTTTGACTTCATGGCTTTCTGAGCCTCTGGCAAGGTCAGAGATAAGGAATTCTGACACTTTTCTGACATTTATTTACAGAGTACTTATTCCTGGTCTGTTACTCAGATGTTTTTTAAGGCAGACATGCTAGACTGAGAGAGCCCAGGATTATGGGATATGTAGTTTCTTCACAGTTCAGTTCACAGTTGTCAGTTCTCAGACTACAGACAGAGATCATGCAGTAAATAAATAGCTCGTGTTGCAAAGTGAAATATTCATACATCAAAAAATTCATAAATAATACACAAATAATATATGTCCAATAAAGGATAAACAAAAAGTGCTCAAAAGTGAACCATTGCCAAAAATAAATATTTTGAATACATATATGTGAAACAGTTCTTATAAAGTGTATAGAACAGTCCCCTTATTCTGTGATGAGTAATGAAAAATCTTCATTCCAATATATAGTTACGTAGTTACATACTTAGTCTGGCTGAAAAATACAAAAGTCCATCCAGTTCAACCATTAAAAAAAAAAAAGCTATAATTCTACACTGACAGTTGATCCAGAGGAAGGCAAAAAAACCCCAGCAAAGCACGATCCAATTTGGTCCTGCAGGGGAAAAAATCCTAAACCACCAACATGAGATTGCAACAACGTTATATCAAATTGGAGGCTTACCAGATCCTTTGACCCCTTAATTATAGGGGATCAATATACGCCCGTTATATATAATTCTGTCCAGGCTCATGTGTCTCATGTCAGATCATGTGCACCACCAGAGGCTCCTCAAGCCGTCCCCATGTTATGGGATCAACATGTACTCATATGAAATAAAGAGGTGCCTCTCATAGTGTAGTAGGTTAAAGACTAATTTATTAGGTAAACGAAAATGAATTTAAAAGCATAGCAGATTAAAAGCATCAATCAGCAAAAACAAGCTATAAAATGGTGATTCTTACATGATGACGTCAGTAGGTAGGCTCTGCCAGACGCGTTTCGTCATAACTAGATGTCTTCCGGAGCTAGAGATTGTGCATTAACCTGTGCAGAGCCATGCTGCATGCCTCATGTTTGAACACTAGCACAAACTTCTGACATATGAAGATTTTATCTCCTATAGGCTGTGTGTGCAGGGTAACAAATGACACCAAGAAACAACATGATCAATGCACATCTCATGCAGGTTAAAAACAAACGGTACAGGTAAGAAGATTTATAATGCCCTTACCCACTTCCTGTCTTCCTATGTATATAAACGGCCGGACAGTGGCAGTGCAGGAGCAGGTTGCCGTTCATAAACGGCGCCCGCCATCTTGGACTGTGCGTGCTCCCCGGGTGCGTGCGGCACCGCGGCTGAACACCGATGGCTGTATGTGACCTCTGTGTGAGGTCCCGATCATGTGATCACTGATTGGCCAATTAGTGATCACATGAATAGGTGTTAGCAAGATGTCACTTCTGACATCATTGCTTACTACGTGTGAAATCTGTGAATGATCACAGAGGTCACATGGTACAAGGCTCTTCACAACAGTGTACCATGTGACAAGCTGTGACCAATCACAGCTCACACAGTATTTCTCAATGGCTGCAAGAATGCAGCCAGAGAGAAGGTGAAATTGTTTCTTTTGCAGCCTTTATGGGTGTAAAAGCAATCAGTGTAAAAAAAAATACAAATCTCCATCACCCCCCAAAAGTAGTACAGTGTCACCATGGTGTCACTCTACTGCTAGGGTGACAGTATGTTAAACAAAAAAAAATCATAAATAATATTATAGAAAAAAAAAATAAAAATGTAAAAAAATTTTTTTTTTAAAAATTATAATTTTTGGTTATAAACTAATTTGGGTTATTTTTTTTTTTGTACTAAAAAGATAACTGAATACATTTTGGGCACGATTTATGAAGAAAGATTATTTATTTGCAAAATTTTATAAGAAAAACAATTTTTTTCAAAATTTTTGGACTTTTTCATTTATATAGCAAAAAAAAAAAAAAAATCCCAGTGGTGAATAAATACCACCAAAATAAAGTTTATCTGTCTCAAAAAAAAAATGCTAAAAAATTCATATGGGTACAGTGTTGCATGACGGCGCAATTGTCATTCAAAGTGTGATAGCGCTGAAAGCTGAAAATTGGCCTGGACTGGAAGGGGGTGAAAGTGTCCGGACTGGAAGGGGGGTGAAAGTGTCCGGACTGGAAGGGGGGGAAAGTGTCCGGACTGGAAGGGGGTGAAAGTGTCCGGACTGGAAGGGGGTGAAAGTGTCCGGACTGGAAGGGGGTGAAAGTGTCCGGACTGGAAGGGGGGGAAAGTGTCCGGACTGGAAGGGGGGTGAAAGTGTCCGGACTGGAAGGGGGTGAAAGTGTCCGGACTGGAAGGGGGGGAAAGTGTCCGGACTGGAAGGGGGTGAAAGTGTCCGGACTGGAAG
Source organism: Staurois parvus (assembly GCF_062004578.1). NCBI lineage: Eukaryota > Metazoa > Chordata > Amphibia > Anura > Ranidae > Staurois > Staurois parvus. The sequence goes on from NW_028318804.1 coordinate 1,536,027, forward strand.
TGGTGAAATTGAATTATGTGCAGCGTGTTTAGCAGGGTCTCTAGTGTTCTCAGTGGAAGGATAATGAATGCTTCTTCTTATGTACTCAAACTCACAAGAGAAATGGCGACTTTGATATAAATGTCACATTCAGGATCCTAATCACACCTTTCCATCTGTGTTTTTATCTTCAGAATATCCCATCTATTTCAGCAACAATGACTCTTATATTCAGACTACGACTTTCCTTCCCGAAGACTTCACCTACCTGCCACATCTGCAGTGCCCAGAGCGCCTTCCATTCATGAGTAAGTCAGAGATCAGTGCCCAGTAGGGCACCCATCTGATCCACACTGAACCTGTATAAGTTTTTTAATCCTGTCCCATAAAGCCCCATAAAAGCAAATTCTGATCATCTGATATACTGTAGGCAATAATCCGAACAATTAACTATGGTGACCTTACATTATTACTTCTATATAAATGTTTCTGTAGAGGAGCTGAGCTGGTAATATTGGGGTGATCTCCTCTGTAATAGGGTGCTGACACAGACAGGTTCAAGGATGATGTGTCAATGGGGGCTCTGGAATAAAAACATTGTGGTGCTCGCCTCTATAAAGGACACAGGCACTGAAAGATTCATGGAGATGTGTCTATGGAAGTTCTCAGATGGCAATATAGGTATCACGTACCTGACCAGAGGATGGAATAGAGAGAGGGCTCCCCTTACGGCTAAGTGCAGTGCACCCCTGGAGGTGGTAACAGGAGGTGCAGTTCCCAAAGAAGCACGGGTTGCCAGTGGTGTTGCTGCTTGGTGATGCCTGATGAGACGGAACCCATGGGTTGCAGGAGACGTTTCTCCAGAGGACACGTGGATCCCGGTGGATGAGTAGAGTAGTCAGTAGCCAGAGCCAGGATCAATACAGAACAGCAGACAGAAGCAAGGTCAGGATCAAGGTGGGGGTCATACACAGAGCAGCAGACAGGAGCAAGTTAGGATCAAGCCGGGATCATTCCCAGAGCAGCAGACAGGAGCAAGGTCAGGATCAAGCCGGGGGTCATACACAGAGCAGCAGACAGGAGCAAGGTCAGGATCAAGTCGAGGTCATACACAGAGCAGTAGACAGGAGCAAGGTCAGGATCAAGCCTGGGTAATACAGAGAGCAGCAGACAGGAGCAATGTTAGGATCAAGCCAGGGGTCATACACAGAGCAGCACAGGAGCAAGGTCAGGATCAAGCCGGGATCATTCACAGAGGAGCAGACAGGAGCAAGGTCAGGATCAAGCCGGGATCATTCACAGAGGAGCAGACAGAAGCAAGGTCAGGATCAAGCTGGGCTCATTCACAGAGGAGCAGACAGGAGCAAGGTCAGGATCAAGCCGGGGGTCATACACAGAGCAGCAGACAGGAGCAAGGTCAGGATCAAGTCGAGGTCATACACAGAGCAGCAGACAGGGGCAAGGTCAGGATCAAGCCTGGGTAATACACAGAGCAGCAGACAGGAGCAAGGTCAGGATCAAGCCAGGGTCATACACAGAGCAGCAGACAGGAGCAAGGTCAGGATCTAGCCGGGGTCATTCACAGAGCAGGAGACAGGAGCAAGATCAGGATCAAGCCGGGGGTCATACACATAGCAGCAGACAGGAGCAAGGTCAGGATCAAGCCAGGATCATTCACAGAGGAGCAAACAGGAGCAAGGTCAGGATCAAGCCAGGGGTCATACATAGAGCAGCACAGGAGCAAGGTCAGGATTAAGCCGGGATCATTCCCAGAGCAGCAGACAGGAGCAAGGTCAGGATCAAGCCGAGGTCATACACAGAGCAGCAGACAGGAGCAAGGTCAGGATCAAGCCGGGATCATTCACAGAGGAGCAGACAGGAGCAAGGTCAGGATCAAGCTGGGCTCATTCACAGAGCAGCAGACAGGAGCAAGGTCAGGATCAAGCCGGGGGTCATACAGAGCAGCAGACAGGAGCAAGGTCAGGATCAAGCCGAGGTCATACACAGAGCAGCAGACAGGAGCAAGGTCAGGATCAAGCCTGGGTAATACACAGAGCAGCAGACAGGAGCAAGGTCAGGATCAAGCCAGGGGTCATACACAGAGCAGCACAGGAGCAAGGTCAGGATCAAGCTGGGATCATTCACAGAGGAGCAGACAGGAGCAAGGTCAGGATCAAGCTGGGCTCATTCACAGAGCAGCAGACAGGAACAAGGTCAGGATCAAGCTGGGCTCATTCACAGAGCAGCAGACAGGAGCAAGGTCAGGATCAAGCCGGGGGTCATACACAGAGCAGCAGACAGGAGCAAGGTCAGGATCAAGTCGAGGTCATACACAGAGCAGCAGACAGGAGTAAGGTCAGGATCAAGCCTGGGTAATACACAGAGCAGCAGACAGGAGCAAGGTCAGGATCAAGCCAGGGGTCATACACAGAGCAGCACAGAAGCAAGGTCAGGATCAAGCTGGGGATCATACACAGAGCAGCATACAGGAGAAAGGTCAGGATCAAGCTGGGGGTCATACACAGAGCAGCAAGGTCAGGATCAAGCTGGGGTAGGGAGCCAGGAGGCGAGCCAAAGCAAGGCCAGGGTCAAGCTGGGTTGGTAACGGGTAATCAGCAGTATACACAGGAACAGGGGGCTGACGAGTTTCCATCAATTATTGTGCAGAGCTGCAGTCCTTATAAAGGCCACTGAGTGTCAGCATTTATCGCACCCTGCATGTGCCGGTGCACATTTTTGCACAAATTAGTGCGGCCATATTGGGCATTGGCCAGGGCTTCCTTGCCTTTTCTCCTGACAATAGGGGTGCTCTCCCCTAAAATGCGGCAATAGCCTCTATAATAGGGTGCTGACACACAGGTTCATGGATGATGTGTCTATAGAGGATCTAAGTTAGTAATATTGGGGTGTTCTCCTCTATAATGGGCACTGACATGGACAGATTCATGTATTATATGTCTATAGAGGCTCTTAGCTGGCAATATTGGGGTGCTCTTGGGGGTATAACAGAGCACTGACATGAATAGTTTCATGGATGATGTGGTGATGAGTTGCTGATTCTGGCAATATTGGGGTGTTCTTGGGGGTATAACAGAGCACTGAAATGAATAGTTTCATGGATGATGTGGTGAGTACCTGCTGATTCTGGTAATACTGGGGTGCTCTTGGGGGTATAACACAGCACTGATATGAATAGTTTCATGGATGATGTGGTGATGAGTTGCTGATTCTGGCAATATTGGGGTGCTCTTGGGGGTATAACACAGACCTGATATGAATAGTTTCATGGATGATGTGGTGAGGAGGTGCTGATTCTGGTAATATTGGGGTGCTCTTGGGGGTATAACACAGTACTGATATGAATAGTTTCATGGATGATGTGGTGAGGAGGTGCTGATTCTGGCAATATTGGGGTGCTCCTGGGGGTATAACAGAGCACTGACATGAATAGATTAATGGATGATGTGGTGATGAGGTGCTGATTCTGGTAATATTGGGGTGCTCTTGGGGGTATAACACAGCACTGATATGAATAGTTTCATGTACGATGTGGTGAGGAGGTTCTGATTCTGGTAATATTGGGGTGCTCTTGGGGGTATAACAGAGCACTGACATTAATAGTTTCATGGATGATGTGGTAATAAGGTGCTGATTCTAGTAATATTGGGGTGCTCTCCTGTATAATTTGGTGCTCATACGGATAGATATGTTTCGTTATGTTTTTGGGGTTGTATTCGATATGTGCAAAGAGAGATCACATAAATACTTGTAAGTATAACCTTTAACTAAGTAATGACAATTACAGATAATAGAAAATATTAGAAAATATAACAATAATTAACTAAAGATATTATTTCACCATGGAGATCCCGCCCGCTTTTTGCTGCATGGCCGACTTGGGTCAAACGCATGCATGAAAGCAAGCTCTAGTTTGAGACTAAATATTTCCAGCCTAGCTGTGTGTTATATACTAGACTTGTATGTAGGGGGTATCCAGCCCCCCCACTGCAAACCTCATGATGACCTTCTAAGAAAGATAACACATTCCTGAAGGGAGATTAGTGGTCTGGCTTGGCTTGTCCAAATAGGCCGTTTACAATACTTTGTCCTTGTATAGCCCTTTAACCAAGGCTTGGAGGCATTCTTGAACATTAATGAGGCACAACATTAAAATGAAGATATGTAATATGCAATTTCCTTATCAATAGGTTTATAGATGATGTGTCTATAGATATGCTGAGGTGGTAATATCGGGGTGTGCTCTTCTATAATGAGATAATGGCATGGATAGTTTCAGGGAAGATGAGTCTAAAGGTGCTGAGCTGATAATATCACGGTGTGCTCCTCTAGATCAGGGAGCTGACATGGATAGGTTCATACAATGTGTCTGTAGCACTATCCCCAAGGAGGCACTTCTTAGTTTGGGTTCTTTGTTGTGCACCTAAACTCCAAGAACACTCTCAGCCCCTCTGATACACCTGGTTGAATGAAGGTTACTGCAAGCACTTACAGGAAAACACGTTTGGATATCTTTAACTCGTCTGTGAATTTGCACCAGGAAATAAATACAAGAGTGTTTAGTGGTAAAATAACTCAATATATTGGTTCAGGTAAGAAAAGCATAAATGAATTCATAGAAAGTAGGTTTAGACATAGGCCACTAGACAGTACAATCATTATGCCAAGGTATTTTAGATTAGAATTCTGTACAACTGGACTAGGATTAACTCATGAATTAGCAAAGTCAATAATAAACCGTGCATATAAGCATTAAATGCAATGTGAATAATAATACTACAACTAGTCTAGAGTGCTCTGTAGAAGAATGGCTAGGATATGGTGCAATGTCCCCTGAGAGGTACCACTTAGCATCAGCAATAGATAAAGGTCTCTGTGTAGCAGCTGTAAAGCAAACTCTTTAGCCGGCTGGCGTAAGGGCCCAGTTGTACTGTTGGTGCACATGAGAATAGTCCCCCTCAAGCCTGCAGACAGCAATAAGGCTACTAGATGGCTGTATGGTCAGTTCTTAAAGGGCTCAGTCTCTCTTCACAGCAACAGCTCACAAGTCACAGAGTTATTGCAACTCACCATCCGGTCACACACAGCGATTAGTCCACTCTCTGCTCAGCACCCAGGTGACTCTGGCTGTTGGTACATCTGGATTCAGCACTCTGTACCCTGCTCAGGCCGCCAATATGCAGCAGTGGTGGTGCACACTAGACAGCGATGTGCACTCCCTGGACTCCCTAACGGAAAGCTTTTAACTTGAGAAAATGCAGCTCTTTTTCCTCCTCATGACAATCTCCCGCTGGGAAATGCAGTTGAAAAGTTCTTGATTACAGCAGATCCTCTCTCCTCTGGACTACAGTTCCCACAGTGCAGTGTTGCCTGACTCAATGTATTGAACTCAGCAGTTCCCTCCTCTTGCTGATATAACTGTTAACGAGTCCTGCACTGCAGGGCAGCAGCTACAGAGAGCAGCTGCAGCCAGTGTTTCTCTCACTCTTCATTCTTAGCTAAGCACCTGGTTACATGTCCATAGAGGTTGTGAGCTGGTAATATTGGGAGCGCTTCTTTATAACTGGGGGCTGACATGAATAGATTCATGAATGATGTGTCTGTAGAGGCTCTAAACTGGTAATATCACATTTCTCTCCTCTATGACGGGACACTGAAATGGATAGGTTTATGGATGATGTATCAATAGAGGTGCTGAGCTGGTAATATTGGGGTATGTTTCTGTATAAATGGGTGCTGACATGGGTAGGTTCATAGATGGTGTGTCTATAGAGCTGTTTAGCTGGTAGTATGGGGGTGTTCTCTATAATGGGGAACTGACTTAGATGACATGGGTAAGTTCATGGATGGTGTGTCTATAGAGCTGTTTAGCTGGTAGTATGGGGTGTTCTCTATAATGGGGCACTGACTTAGATGACATGGGCAGGTTCATGGATGGTGTGTCTATAGAGCTGCTTAGCTGGTAGTATGGGGGTGTTCTCTATAATGGGGCACTGACTTAGATGACACGGGCAGGTTCATTGATGGTGTGTCTATAGAGCTGCTTAGCTGGTAGTATGGGGGTGTTCTCTATAATGGGGCACTGACTTAGATGACACGGGTAGGTTCATGGATGATGTGTCTATAGAGCTGTTTAGCTGGTAGTATGGGGGTGTTCTCTATAATGGGGCACTGACTTAGATGACACGGGTAGGTTCATTGATGGTGTGTCTATAGAGCTGCTTACCTGGTAGTATGGGGGTGTTCTCTATAATGGGGCACTGACTTAGATGACATGGGTAGGTTCATTGATGGTGTGTCTATAGAGCTGCTTAGCTGGTAGTATGGGGGTGTTCTCTATAATGGGGCACTGACTTAGATGACATGGGTAGGTTCATTGATGGTGTGTCTATAGAGCTGCTTAGCTGGTAGTATGGGGGTGTTCTCTATAATGGAGCACTGACTTAGATGACATGGATTGGGTCATGGATGATGCGTCTATAGCAGTATTGATCTCATAATATCAGGGTGCTCTCTTTTATAACAGCCACTGAGATAGGTTCATCTATGATGTGTCTATAGAGGCTTTAAACTGGTAACATTGGGGTGCTCTTCTTTATAACTGGGCGCTGACATGGACAGGTTCACCAGTGACCGTTCTGGTTTTTCTTTCCACAATCTAGAAGGCCCCATGGAAGTGAACATGAGTGAAGTGCAGATGAGTGACATCCAGCAACCCTTTGATAAAGACTCCATGAAACTGGGTGGTCATTGGAAACCCAGAGACTGTGTCCCACGCTGGAAGGTAAGCACCAAGTGTAAAGATCCTCCTTCTGGTCACCATCAGGACAGCCACTATTATAGGAGGGAGCTTATGAACCATGATGTGTGCTAGTCAGTGATAACATGACTTGCAGGTCCTGAGCAGTCTCTAGAAACTAGAGCTGCCAAGACTCATATTTAGTGTGTTTTGTAATCCAATGGTGCCACCATGGCTTTCAAAATTCGACCAACCAAGTCTTCAATTTCACCTCATGTTACAGAAAAGAAAATTCATGGCCAGGAATCTTCTTTTCTTTCCAGGTCACAGCTCATGCTCATTTCTTTTCATGATTCTCTCACCATTGATTAGAAATTTGTTAGTTTTTAAAAATAAATTTCCAACATACCTGAGCACTCAAATTCGATGGCCGCATGAAAAAGGGCCGTGGCTTTGGCTCACTAATGGTGTGGAATTCTAACAAAAATTCATAATTACGATTTTCGAAAGAAAATTCATTTGAAATTCGACCCATGTATGGCCGGCTTAACAGTCACACACTGTAATTAGTATCTTTGCTGGGAATCAAACCCAAGATTCAACACCACAAGTCAGGGCAGCTAACTACTTGTGTATCCTGTGTTGCCTGTGTCTCCAGGTTGCCATCCTTATCCCATTCCGGAACCGACACGAGCATCTCCCGGTTCTGTTCAGACACCTCATTCCTATGCTGCAGCGACAACGTCTGCAATTTGCCTTCTATGTCATCGAACAGGTAAGAGGACAACACTCTGCCCAGCTCTTGTGCTGGTGAATTAATATTGAATAATGTTTTGTATTGATTACCCAGTGTATTGGTAAGATCATTTCATACTGAATAGATCAGATACTGGTACTGAACCAACTGCGGTTGGTTGGTTGGTTGGATTTAAGCTTGTTTTCCAGCTCTCCTTGTTGACTAAACAACATTTAGAGTTTAAACTGAACCAGGGTACAACAAGAAGAGCACCTCCGGCTGAGATGTGGTGACCATTGTTGGTGTATATGGCACTTCTCAGGAAGTTATAAAGAACACTGCTGACACCTAGTGGAGAAAGAGAGTTTTACAAATCTGACCAAGGTTACCTTCATCACCTTCAGCACTGAACGAAGGTGTGACAGCCATCTACTGTTTTCAATTCAGGCCTCTGATTTCTTATCCTCTATCTTCAGATCTTTGATCCCTCAACCTCAGATCTATGATCCCCCCAACCTTAGACCTTTGATCCCTCTATCTTGGATTTCTGATCATTCAACCACAGATCCATGAACCCCTAATGATGGAACTCAAATCACTCAATTTAGGATCTAAGATAGCCCAACCTCAGATCACTGATCCCCCCACCTTGGATATGTGATAACACTACATTAGATCTGTGATTCCCTCAACCTTGGATTTCTGGTACCCCAACCTTGGACCTGTGATCCCCAACTTTGGATCTCTGGTACCCTAACCTTGGAACTATGATTCCCCCAACCTTGGGTCTCTGATTTCTCAAACTTGAATCCCTGATCCCTCACTCTCAATCCCCCCCCCCCCCCCCCCCCACACACACACACATCTCAGATCTCTGATTCCCCTACTTTGGATCTAAGATCTCCCTACTTTGAATCACTGGTCCTCCAACCTTAGATCCATGATTCCCCCTGCTGCTTAATTACCCTGAATTTACAATGTCCATCATTCTTGGATCTCAGATAGCCCAACCTAAGATTTCTGACCCACCAACCTTGGATTTCTGATCCCTCAGCCTTGGATTTCTGTTTCCCCTACCTTTGATCTCCACCCCAACCTCAGATCTCTGGTTTCCGTATCTCATATAACTGATCCTTCTACCTATGATCCCCTCATTTACATCTTCTTCATTTCTTGTGTATGACATTGGGGAAGATGTTAGTATGAGACATCCTAAACTTCATTAGAACTTCATTTGGCCCTCAATACATAACACACTGTTCCTGCTCAGCAACTTGCTAACTAATATTGTTTTTTTCTTTGCAGACTGGAAATCAGCCATTTAACCGAGCAATGCTTTTCAATGTTGGCTTTATGGAGGCAATGAAGGATTTGAACTGGGACTGTCTGATATTTCATGACGTTGACCACATTCCGGAGAATGACCGCAATTATTATGGCTGTCAGAATATGCCGCGGCACTTTGCTGCAAAACTGGACAAATACATGTACCTGTGAGTTTCCCCTTTTTGATATTGTCATTGGTAACTTCCCCTTTTATAAATGCCAAGTGCCTGGCTTCCATGTTGACCCTCTGAATTTGATACGTTGACTCAAGGATGCAGATATGGATTTCTGACTTTTCTCTGACTTTCATAATCTGCATTCTCAGGTCAGTGGCTGAGAAAGTACTGAAGTCAGAGGATCAGCATGATGATCTATATAGTTCTTATAAATCCCCACTCTGATAGTCCCTGTCCTCTTTACAGAGACATACCCTTTCTGCCAGCTAATAGCTGCTCTGCTCTCTGTATTCTCCACCCAGGCTACCTTATAAGGAGTTTTTTGGAGGTGTGAGCGGCCTGACGGTGGAGCAGTTCCAGAACATTAATGGTTTTCCTAACGCCTTCTGGGGTTGGGGAGGAGAGGATGATGACCTCTGGAACAGGTAAGAACATTAGAGAACTGGGATGGTGATGGACTGGAGAGGCTGAAGGTGAAGCCAGTAGGCACACAGCAATGCCTGCCCGATCGCTGGCTTTGGTGTATGTCAAGCTCAAATATGACTCTTCTCTCCTTCCCAGGGTGCAGTACGCCGGATATACAGTGACACGTCCGGAAGGGGATATTGGAAAATATAAGTCCATCCCCCACCACCACCGAGGAGAGGTCCAGTTTCTGGGGCGGTAAGTCTGCTGCTTGTAATGAAAAGAATTCATACTATGTTGGTCAGTAAAGGATGGAAAATTGGTTCATTGTTATTGCTTCATGCTGAAGACTCAGAGTTTAGATTTGGGTGAGGGAGGGATATGAGAACAACTGTAAAATGTACCTCCCTGCCAATAATAAGATCCTGCTACACTCCGCTTCAGGGTCATGTGACATACAACTGGCCTGTTAGGTCACACAGCCTGTACCTCAACTGCCAATTAGGCCATGTGATCTGAAACCAGGGTTCTATGAGATCTTGTCATTACTGCACACAATTGAGGGTTTGCTCCTTTTCATGCCCTGGCCCTTCAATCCCTAATGCTTACAGTTTTTTAAAGTGACCTAAGCTTAAAGTTTGGAGTTTGCCTGTTCTCCCTGTACCTGCATGGGTTTCCTCCGGGTACTCCGGTTTCCTCCCACACACCAAAGACATGCTGTTAGGTGAATTGGCTCCTGTCTAAATTGTCCCTAGTATGTGTATGTATGAATGTAAGTTAGGGACCTTAGATTGTACACCCCTTGAGGGTTAGGGACTGATGTGAATGTACAATATATATGTAAAGTGCTGCGTAAATTGACGGCGCTATATAAGTACCTGAAATAAATAAATAAAGTTTAGGTTTACTTTAAAGACTGTAACAGTACCTTAAAGTTTTACTAAACCCCGCACCCTGCATTTACTATATCTTGTCTCCCCGGACCCTGCATTCACTATATCTTGTCTCCCCGGACCCTGCATGCACAATATCTGGTCTCTCCATGGACCTTGCATTCACTATATCTGGTCTCCCCGGACCCTGCATTCACTATATCTGGTCTCCCCGGACCCTGCATTTACTATATTTGGTCTCCCCAGACCCTGCATTCACTATATCTGGTTTCCCAGGACCCTGCATTCACTATATCTGGTCTCCCCGGACCCTGCATTCACTATATTTGGTCTCCCTGGACCCTGCATTCACTATATCTGGTCTCCCCGGACCCTGCATTCACTATGTTTGGTCTCCCCAGACCCTGCATTCACCATATCCGGTCTCCCTGGACCCTGCATTCACTATATCCGGTCTCCCTGGACCCTGCATTCACTATATTTGGTCTCCCCGGACCCTGCATCACTGTATCTGGTCTCCCCGGACCCTGCATTCACTATATCTGGTCTCCCCGGACCCTGCATTCGCTATATCTGGTCTCCCCGGACTCTGCATTCACTATATCCGGTCTCCCCTAGACCCTGCATTCACTATATCCGGTCTCCCCTAGACCCTGCATTCACTATATCTGGCCTCCCACAGTACACACAACATGGAAAAGCAATTATTTTAGTAAATATAAAGTGTTAAATACCTGTTCTCATCAGCAGTTAGAGCAGTCTTGTGACTTCTATCAGTGTTCAGCCAAGCACTGGTTAAAGCTTGTAGGAGGAGCTTTATTTTTGCTCTAACAGAATACAGAACCCCTGACCTCTGTCTGGACAGTGCTGATTGGCTCTGTGCTGATCACATGCACTCTCCAAAGAAAAAAAAAAACCTCTCTAGCAATGCTTTGGAGAAAAAGTTAAAAATTTGGAGAACCATTTGTCATTTTTCTTCCACTTCTCAATTATGTGCCAATTTGTTGTTGGTCTATCACATAAAATCCCAATAAAATACATTTACAATTTTTATTGTAATATGACAAAATGTGGAAAATTTCAAGGGGTATGAATATTTTTTCAAGGCACTGTATTAGAATGTGAAGGATGTGGCAGCTTTCGTTTATAATATTTGCTATTTTAACACTGTTTGGAATTGGAAACATAGCAGCTCGCAAGGCAACATATAGTTTTTTGTGATTATTTTTTAGCAAGTTGTTATAGGTAAAGTTCTTTTAATTACTACAGATTAGGCTCCAAAAATTCAATAAAAACCCAAAGATTTCAAGGTGCCAACATAACACTAGATACCGAAAATCTATGCAATTGGCCTCCATGTTGTATGGACATATTATACAGTCTGCTTAATTCTGTACTGTACAATATCATACATTGTCCATAGTTACATCAACCCAGGGGTGGGCTGACCATTTGGAAACTCGGGCACTGCCCGAGGGCCCGGGGTCAGTAGGGGGCCCCATGAGATGCCCCTGGTACCTTTTTCATAGGCTTTTTTGAGTTTGGGCAAGGACACAGGGGCCCCATGATCCCCTATTGCCCAGGGGCCCCATGAGTTGTCATTCCGCCCCTGCATCAACCTAAATGATTCCCATTAATCTCCGTGGATGTGTATGGAGGATCAGTAAGTCACTGTATGTCTGCCATTGCTGAATTCTTCATTGTGCGCTCTGTCTCATAAGATGTGTCTTCTCCCTTCAGCTACACTTTACTGAGAAGATCCAAAGAGCGTCAGAACATTGACGGCCTGAACAACCTGAAGTACTCTCCGCATATTAGCTATGAACATTTATATAAGAACATCACGGTAGAGCTAACTTCGGAGCTGGCTGTGGTGAGTGATTACTGAACTCAGCAGAGATCTTTACTTCCTGACCAGACGGATCCTTCACAGCATATCAAGTGGCGGAGGCTGTGGCAGGCTCGGGAGGACACTACCATCTTTGCTGTTGCCAGTCGTGGAGCTGGCCGCCATAGAGGCAACGCTCACTGGAGACGGAGGACAACTCCAATATCCACAAGGCAGCCATATGTTACCAAATGGAAGACTTTCTTTGGGGAGGAATTTGTACTAGACGATTCAGATATTTCTATCTCGATGTATGCAGATATTTATAACTTCTTACAGAAGTGGCAGTATATTTAATCTTAATTTCCTGTTTACATAAAGGGGAGAAGTCAGTATTGTAAACCGCTCTTCTTCCAGCTCCTGGGTCCTCAGAAATGTCATATGAGGGATTTTCCAATGTATAAAGTCAGATGGGGACTCCTATTGGGACAAGAAGAAGAGCCTGAAGGACCACCTGAGAGGATATGCAAATTTCACACTGAATGAGCCCAAGCTGCTGTGTCTACAGTGGGAGCAAAAAGCCGGAAAGGAACCTCTCCCATGGGGAGGATACAGTATTTAGGTTCTACTGTACCATTAACACAGAACTTTTCATTGGTCTCATTCTCTTTTGGTTGTTTATTGAGCAGGATGGACAGCGCCAATGTGTAGTAGGTGAATGACCATTGGCTATCACATATACCCTATTATGTGACCTATAGAGTCCTGGTAGATGGCAGAACATACTGTATGCCTTGTACAGATGAACATTATTATAGCTCAGTGTGTATAAACAGCATTTATTCACAACATAAGGGTCCAAGAACCTACAGGAAGTGATACAAGACCCTAGAGGAAGTGTATGGGCTTTATGTCTGAAGACATGATAAATGCAGATAAAAATGTCCAATTCATAGTGACTAATCTAAGCTTTTTGTAAAGTCCAACAGACCCTCTCACTGAAATTGTTTTGTGGGATAGAAGTTTATTAAGGTCCTATTCACGCCTCTCCAATGTGGTGCATTGAGGGAACATGTGAATTAATGCAATGCACTGGAAGATATAGGTGTGAACGTAGCCTAATGAAGTGTTTGAGAGGTGTTCCATGAATACTTTTTCTATCTCCACCTTAGAGTCGTAAATGAGAAATTACATTGCTTCACCTACAATAGTCACCCCTTGGCACAGCAGTGTAGCAGGTGCCGAGGGGTATATTCAGCACTTAGGAGGCATCAACTTAGGGGGCACTTCAGATACATTTACAAACTTTTAATGGAGAGTTCTGGAGGTGTCTAATAAGCTGAGAAAGCATTGGTAGGAAATTGCCAGCTCATAGGAAGAATGGTGAGACACCACATCCGGGATCTAAAATATGCCCAGCTACAATAATTGTGTACAGGGAGAAGTAATTCAGTTTCCTCACTGGCAGTCATAGATTAGGAAATGACGTATTCTATATGGCGTGTCTGTCCAGCTCATTATTGTTCTTGTTTTGCCAGAGTTTTTCTCTATTTTGGGCAGATGATCCTCATACAGAATGTGATGCCCTAATTCCTTATCAGTTCATATGACGGGATCGCACAATGCCCTTGATTCAGCTGATATGTTTTATATTAGGAACATTTATAGACATTTTATGGAAGATTTTCTTTGTTGGACAATTTTGACTAAAGAGCTTCAATCAGACAAAACAGTTATAGATAGATAAAAGACAGACCTATAGATTGGCACATGGTGATCTATGGAAGACTGGATAGTCTGGTTTGATCCATTACAGAGAGAATTTGTGGCACAAGCTTTCACATTATACTGTAAATCTCTTAGTGGTGAAGGTCCATTTGACCGCCATCTAATGACAATGATCAGCCTTAGAATGCTTTCACTCTGCACCAACCAGTCAGTTCCATGAGATTTGATTGTACAATTCTCCTGATTGTATTCTATGAGAAGATTTGGAGATATTATTTTAACTTAACTAGGAACAAACCTGCAAGCTGTCAGTATTCTGAAAGATAGGAGAAATCCACACATGGAATGTAAATGGAGTGTCCCGGTTGGGATGGTTTTCTGTATGCTGGAGGCCTTTTATTACTGTGAAATTATTTGCTACATTCTTATTGACATATTCCTTATTTTTATGTGTTTCCGATACATTGCATGGATGACAGATGGCAGATCAGCTGAATGGTGTGATGGGGGATTGTGGGGTGTTGGGGGGATTTGGGTGATGGCAAATTGTTGGGTCATGGGGGATTACAGTATGATGGTGGGTTGGTGGGGTGAATACAGAATAATGGGGACTGCAGGGTGATGGTGGACTATCCAGGTGATTTCAGGATTAATGTCATATTGTGGGGTGATGGATAATAGGGGATATTGAGAGATTGTGGGGTGACTGCAAGAAGATAGGGAATTATTGGGTCATTGGCAGATTGTGGGAGGTTGCTGGACAAAGTAATGTTGGTTGATGAGGGATTGTGTGGTAATAGGGAATTGTTGGGGTGAGGGGGGATTGCAGGATAAATTAACATTTTGTGGTATGGGGGATTATTGGGATGATGGAGGATTACAGAATGAATGGAAATTGTGTGAGGTATAAGGAATGATTGGGGTGATAGGGGTTGCCAGATGATTGTAGGGTATGAGGATTGTTGGGGTGACATGGGAATGCAGGATGAATTTGGGATTTTAGGGTAATGGAGGGTTGTGTGGTGATGAGATATGTCAGGATGATGGGGGATTGTGGGCTGATAGGGGAAATGCAATATGACGAGGGTTTGCTGGGTCAGTGGGGGATTGTGGAGTGATGGGTGTTTGCCATATGGGGGGTTGTGGGGTGATGGGGAATTGCAGGGTCATTAGGGAATTCTGGAGTGATGGGAGATTGAGGGATGATAGGGGAATGTTGAGTTGATTGAGATTTTCAGGTGTTGAGGGATTGCTCGGTAATGGGGGCACTATGGTTTGGAAGTGGTGTAATGCAGAGACTTTGATCTACTGGCCAGTTAAGATGTCTTTTCCCGCATTTGAGGTTGGAAGCTGCTGTAGGAAAAGAGTTAGAGAAATGTTTCAGTGGGTACAATCTGCAATCAGATTGAGCTTGTTATTGTCATCTCTGTAGAACACAGAGAAAATTAGTAGAGGTAACCCCCCCCCCCCCACCTTCCTAGCAGCATTGTAAACTAGAGAAAGTGCTTAAATCCAGGAAAAGTCCAGACTTTCCACCATATGTGAATAGGCCCCATAACTGTTGTTCTTGGAATGTTGTCACTTCCTACATTAACAAGCCAATGGGATTAGAAGGATGGAGTCATTGCTACTGTCGTTTGTCTCAGAGAGAACAATAGCAATCATTTAAGATTTTCCCACCTCCCCCCAAGATCATTTGAAGTACCAACGAAGACATGAGAGCGACACACTGTCCAACCATGTTGGCTGTCATCTCAGGTCTATGGATTACTTAATAAAGCTCTGCTCCTATCCAGTAATGAGGAAAACATGCACTGTTAGCAAGTCTTGAGGACTGATGGACAGACGTTTACTGAATGATGACAATAGAGAACAGAGCAGCCAAAGGGGCCTTGTCTGAGCATTTGGAAAGGGATCATTTCTGGGTGGGGGAAGCGAAGATGAACCAGCATGCTTGTATACCACTGGGCTGTGCGTCCGAAATGATCTCCTCTGTCTATCATTCTTGTGTGTTTTACATTTTTATATTTATTATTTTATGAAAGATTTTCAGTAAAAGGTTCACAGGAAATATATGTGTGTGTTGTCTCTTGTGTTATCTGGTATAGAAGTGCCATGGCAGAAAACAGGTGGGAAGGTCTTGCAGAGAAGGCACAATGGACAGTCACCGAGCGTGCTACGAGTACTGTGTGTGTCACCATGTGTGCTTCGCGTGCCACTGTGTGTGCTGCCTTTGTCACTGTATGTGCCATAAGCCACTGTCTGTGCTGCATGTGTCTCCATGTGTGCTACATGTGTCGCTGAGTGTACTGTGTGAATCACTGGGGTTGATTTACTAAAAGCAAATAGACTGAGAACTTTGCAAATGCAGTTGCTCCAGAGTTCAGTTAATGTGCAGAAGCTCTGCTGACTTCCACCATCCAATCATGTGCAAGCAAAAATGCGACTGGGTTTTCTTTGCAAAGTGAAGCTTTACCTCATTTACTAAGCTCTGGAGCAACTGCACTTGCAAAGTTCACAGTCTATTTGCCTTTAGTAAATCAACCCCCATGTGTGTGTAATGGTGTGTGCTGTATAGGTTGCCATGTATGATGCATGTACTGTGAGTCGTGAGCAGGGGCGGACTGACAACTCATGGGGCCCCCGGGCAATAGGGGATCATGGGGCCCTTGTGTCCTTGCCCAAACTCAAAAAAGCCTATGAAAAAGGTACCAGGGGCATCTCATGGGGCCCCCTACTAACCCCGGGCCCTCGGGCAGTGCCTGAGTTTCTAAATTGTCAGTCCGCCCCTGGTCGTGAGTCATAAGGTGTGCTAGTTGTTCTGTTTGTGTCACCATGTGTGCTGCAAGCAGGGGCGGACTGACCATTTGGAAACTCGGGCACTGCCCGAGGGCCCGGGGTCAGTAGGGGGCCCCATGAGATGCCCCTGGTACCTTTTTCATAGGCTTTTTTGAGTTTGGGCAAGGACACAGGGGCCCCATGATCCCCTATTGCTCGGGGGCCCCATGAGTTGTCAGTCCGCCCCTGGCTGCAAGTGTCACCATGTATGCCACCATGGTCACCAAGTGTGCTGTATAGGCCTGAAACCTTCAGCTGAGTCACACAGGAACAGGTTGAGCAATGTCTATCAAGACAGATTCACCTCATTCTGTGGATCCAGAGAAAGGTGACAGGAGAGAACCCCAGTGAAGCCATTACCGAATACATCCTTTCCTTTCTGACACCACTGGAGTTAGCAGATGAATTCGCCAGCCTAGTCACGCCACTGATGGATGGAGGCCATGCTCTCATATTTAGGACTCCATTCTCAAAAGATCGGAAGAACGGGGAATAAAAGTTAGGTTGAAGACCCATAGACTCTGGTATACTGGAGAGCTTACAGTCACATCTCCCACCACCATCTCCTCCAAGAGTCCCCACTTCACTGGAGACCACATGGTTCTCTTTGTCTAGAACTCTCTATAGATGTATCAGATGTTTACTGTCAAGGTCAACACAGAAAGGTCAGCTGGTTGGAGAGGCACCACATATATGTTGCACAGGTAATTAGGTGGAAAAAAGGCACGTGTCCATCGAGCTCAACCAAAAAACAAAAGTAAATAGCTGAAAATAGCCTCAAAACTCTGAAACATTGTCCAGTCTGCTCCACTAGAAATTCAAATTCCTGCCTGATCCCCAGAGGTAATTAGACATTGTGCAGAGATTGAAGTCTGTAGATTTGATATTTCCGTTTTACAATTTCTTATCTGGCTTTTTGAGCAGCAGATGGTCCTTCATTTTTGATCTTCCTACGTTCTACAGTCTACTGTAATTCCCGGCTATAGGGAATATTATGTCACATCATACTTCCTAGCGCTCTGATCTACCACCACCACCAGAGTGAAATCTGCACAGATGCTGAGAAGGGAATTAACAAAGGTTGGCACACAGAAAGAAATGCCCCACAAATACCATATGATGATGTGGCGTGGTTTGTGTCAAGCAAAAAAAGTGGCACATGACGCTACATTAATGCATTTCTTGACATAGACATATGCTGTTGCACCAGATGCATATGTGGGGTCCAAGTGTGCTTCAAATTCTTTTTGAGATGGAGCCAAGTGTCATTTTTTCCAATTTGCTGTTTCTTTAAACATGTCAAACTTATTTCATGAATCTGTTAAAGATAAATTGCTGTCAACCAATATCTAAGCCAATATTTGTGTCAGCAATATTTCTGCTCCCTCCTGCATTGCTTCTCCTTGCTGTGTGCCCCCTCACCTCCTCCTCCAATGCTTCTCCTTGCTATCCACTCCTCCTCTCTTCTTCCTGCAGTGCTGCTCCTTAATGTCTATTCCTCCTAAATTTCTTCTCCAGTGCTGCTCCTCACTGTCTATGCACCCTCTCCTCCTCTTCCAGTGCAGCTCCTCGCTGTCCTTCCATCCTTTCCTCTTCCAGTGCTGCTCCTCACTGTCCTTCCATCCTCTCCTCCTCCTCCAATGCTTCTCCTCGGTGTCCTTCCATCCTCTCCTCCTCCTCCAATGCTTCTCCTCGCTGTCCTTCCATCCTCTCCTCTTCCATTGCTGCTCCTCACTGTCTGCCCATCCTCTCCTTCTCTTCCAGTGCTGCTCCTTGCTGTGTGCTCATCCTCTCCTCCTCCTCCAGTGCTGCTCCTCGCTGTCTGTCCATCCTCTCTTCTCTTCCAGTGCTGCTTCTTGCTGTGTGCTCATCCTCTCCTCCTCCTCCAGTGCTGCTCCTCGCTGTCTGTCCATCCTCTCTTCTCTTCCAGTGCTGCTTCTTGCTGTCCACCCCTCCTCATTTCCTTCTCCAGTGTTGATTCATGTGTTCATGGTTCAGTCTCAACTGATGGCCTATAAAAAGGTGTCTCATAACTAAGGTGTCACACAAGAAACATCTCACAATGGGTAAAAGCAAAGAGCTCCCTCAAGACCTTCACAACCTTATTGTTGCAAAACATACTGATGGCATTGGTAACAGAATGATTTCTAAACTTCTGAATGTTCCAGTGAGCACTGTTGGGGCCATAATCCGGAAGTGGAGAAGTGGAAAGAACATCATTTCACCATAAACCAGCCATGACCAGGTGCTCCTCGTAAGATTTCTGAGTGAAAAGAATTATCAGAAGAGTTGTCCAAGAGCCAAGGACCACTTGTGGAGAGCTTCAGAAAGACCTGGAATTAGCAGGTATAATGGTTTCAAAGTAAACTGTAAGTAATGCACCGCCATGGCCTGTATGCACGCTCATTAAGCAAGACTCCATTGCTGAAGTTAAAGCATGTTGAAGCTTATTTAGAGTTTGCTGCACAACATTTAGACAAGCCAGTGAAATACTGGGAGAATATAGTCTGGTCAGATGAGACCAAAATTGGATGCCATAACACACCCCATGTTTGGAGGTCAAATGCACATCACCCTAAAAACACCATCCCAACAGTGAAGCATGGAGGTGGGAACATCATGGTGTGGGGCTGTTTTTCAGCATACAGTACTGACAAACTTCACATCATTGAAGAAAGGATGAATGGAAAAATGGAGACATTCTTGATAAAAATCTGCTGCCATCTGCCAGGATGATGAAGATGAAACGAGGATGGACACTTGAGCAAGACAATGATCCCAAACACAAAGCCAAGGAAACTCTCAATTGGTTTCAAAGAAAAAAAATGAAGCTCCTAGAATGGCCCAGCCAGGGCCAGTACTAGACTATCTTGTGCTCCAGCCAAGACCAACTACTTGTGGCCCCCCCCCAAAAAATAAAAATTTTCAAAACAGTAGAAATTATTAATCAACAAAGCATGAAACTGCTAAATTTCTTGTAATTTGCAAAAATAAGTGCCATAAAATGCCACTAGCACCAATATTAAAGACAAAATCCGTGTCACGGACGGACTGTATCTGTGGATGGCAGTGGCAGGGTGACAGTTGCAGTTAGTGGAGGATGACTGATCTACACTCTGACAGATCTCAGACTGAAATTCCCCAGGCAATGGGGGAGATAAACCGCTGTGACAGCAGGTAGCTGAACTGAGCGATCCCACACAGTGACAGATCCGACATAACACACCACAACCAACACTGACACAGATCAGCAGGCACTAGGAGAGCAGGCTGTGGGATGGTGATGGTGTCATCACTCACTGACACATTGCACATGTGATGGATGGCCGGGTGGGTCACACTCACACAAGACATTTCCCCCAACATTTCTCCCCGCCCCCAATAGGTGTTCCCCCAACAGGTGCTCTCCCAACATTCCTTCCCGCCCACAATAGGTGTTCCCCCAACATTTCTCCCCGCCCCCAATAGGTGTTCCCCCAACATTCCTTACCGCCCCGAATAGGTGTTCCCCCAACATTCCTCCCCGCCCCAATAAGTATTCCTCCAATGGGCCCTTCCCCAGAACCTGTGAGCACAGTAAGCCCCTCCCCCTTACGTTATTCCTGCAGCGGCAGCGGGCGGGTGTAGCCCAATCCCAGGCGGATCCTTCTTGGTGGGCGGGGCATTGGGGAGCTGCATGCCACGTGCTGCTTGTTATTGCACAGTACCGCGGAGAAGGATGGACAGGGAGCGGAGCGCCGCACAGGAGTCCCATGTTGGGCCCCCGGTAAGTTGCCGCTGGACCCCCTCCTACCGGGGGAAGAACGATTCCGGTATGAGAGAGCGGAGACCCGCAATCTGCTGAGAGAATACTCGGGCAGCCCCGGTCGGGCGGGCTGTAGGCCGCGATGGCATGGTGCCGCAACCTGGTGTGAGCAGAGACCGCTGAGCGCTACTGCAGGGAGGCAGGGGTTAATGTGGTCACGTGTCTTCCCGCAGGGGAGGATCCGCGAAGGAGCCATGTGCGCGCTGCAGGCGTGAGAGCAAACCTCCCCCAGAGCAGGGGCGAACTAACAACTCATGGGGCCTCCGGGCAATAGGGGCTCATAGGGCCCCCCGGGCAACATTGGATCATGGACCCCCTGTGTCTTTGCCCATTGACCAGGCACTGACACCTTCCCTCTGGGATTGGCCAAACGTAGGTTTGGATGCCGGCTGAGGTCATTCTTCAACATTGGACTCCTGGGGTCAGTTGAGCAGCGTCCATCCCTTCACTTACATTGGCTGACACTGGAATCGCTCGGACTCATGCTCCCCTCTTCTCACTGGCCGGTGGGGGGATCTTTTTCCTTCCATCCATAGCTTGGAGCGGCACCATAAGGTATACTTTTCACTGGTGACCACTGCAGGTTATTTTCAGACTGTAGAAATCTCTTCGGCTTGTGAGTATTGTAGAAAGGATTTCTAAAAAGGTGCCATATGCCGGTACAAGAATACAAGACGAGTTGAAATGGGAAGGTGCATTGTGACTTCATCTCCCAAATGGTTTGGTGTATTAAAATTAAAGCATTTTTTTTTTTTTTGCAGAAAGATGATTTTGGGAGAACAAGGGATTGCTGGGGATGCCAGTCTGAAACTCCATCCCATTCTACATGCAGCAATGCAGATATTATCAGGCTGATACATACCATGTTGGGCGAATTTCTGGACGCCGCTGCTGTTCATACCCCTCCCAAGTCCAATGGTAAATGTGACCCCCTGCAGGGTTTACTTCTGTGTATGTGAATGTGATTTAAAATGACCTCATTAATAGTATGTAAAAAGATCAATCCTCAGAAACTGATCGATCAATTTAGGTTGGCTGGAATTGTGCAGAATACTTGATTGGGTTCGTATCACTTGAAGACTTCAACTGTGTTGTTCAGATTTCTCAAGACACAGACATTTGTAGGCGCAAGGGAGCTCTAGCATAATCCTTCCGGTGGTTTCCCATGCTTTGGGAACAGAAGGTCGCCATGGTTGCACGGTCGCACGGGCGTCGTTGGCTGTTGTACATGTGGAAACACTGATGCTCTTTTGAATTGGTATTTACCCATGGGTGATGTATTTCTTGAGTATGGGAGTTTGACGCTAGAGCTCCTTTGCGCCTGCAAACATCCATGTGCACACAGTTAATTTTTGCGTCAAATTTCGATTTATTTTAATTATACTCTTTTGACTATATGCCATTTTAGTTTTAGTTGTATTTTAGGCAACTAAAAAACTAGAATCTCCATTACATTTTAGTTGACTAAAATCTCCAGTACTCTATCGGCAAGAACTTTTGCGTCACATTTGTGTCTGTCTTGATGTGGCTTGGTGAGTTTTCACCTTCCCAGTAAGGTAGCAGTGCTAAGCTAAGCACTGTGTAAAATAAAAGCTTCCCCAGTCTTTCCAGTTCTCTGCCTTGTGCACTCCCTCTCTCCCATTTACTTCCCCATCCCCACTTGCAGCCTGGCATTATAGCTAATAGAGTTTACAGTTTTTTGCTTTTTTTTTATTATTATTTTATATATATATATATATATATATATATATATATATATATATATATATTAGGCCTCTTGCACACTGCAGCTTGAAAAAGCTCAATACAGTGTTTTTTTGTAGAGGTAAATGTAGCACATTATTTACAATGTGCCTTTGCAAACAGGTGTGTATTCCTCAGTAAAAAAAAAAAAAAGGAAAACTGCATTTTTGGTCAGTAATTTATGTTGTACAGATGTGCGCAAATAGGCCCATTATTTACAATGTGCCTTTGCACACAGGTGCGTAAATAAGCGCTGGTTATTTCTCAGTAAAAATGGGAAAATCTGCATTTTTGGTCAGTAATTTAATTCGCATGCGTGCAAATGTGTGCGAATAAGCCCATTATTTACAAGGTGCCTTGCACACAGGTGCATAAAAAAACGATGCATATTCTTCATTAAAAAACCCCCAGCAAAATCAGCATTTTTGGTCAGTAATTTATATCACATGTGTGCAAATGAGCGCAAGTACTCGCATAAGTGTTAATGAATTTTCCCTGAGAATATAGTTACATAGTTAGTCTGGCTGAAAAAAGACAAAAGTCCATCCAGTTCAGCCATAGAAAAAAAAAAGTTATCCTGCACCCACACTCGATCCAGAGGAAGGAAAAAAAACCCAGCAAAGCATGATCCAATTTGCTCCTGCAGGGAAAAACATTCCTTCCTGATCCCCGAGAGGCAATCGGATATTCCCTGGATCCACTTTACCTATAAATGTTATATCCAGTTATATTCTGTGTAAGAAAGAATCCAGGCTATCCTATCCTTTTTTAAAGCAATAGTGTGCGCGTAAATGCGCATATGCATGCAAATATGTACATATCTGCGCACGCATATGTACAAAACAAGTGCCTGAAATTACATTTTTAAAAAACATGCCCAAACATTAAGTGCTGTGTGCAAGAAGCCCTAAAGTTGCACTTCTGTTTGTCAAAAAGTAATATCTTTGTTTATGAAACTTGGTTTTATTTATATATTGGTATATATCACAGATGGCCAAATATGCACCTGCAGTGCTTGTTCAAACCTTAATACCATAAATAATGACATGGTACTAGATTTTTACACTGGGGGGTATATGAGTTTGGAAATTCTGGGGAAATGCTTAAATAATGCATTCCAGTTTAACTAAAACCATTGGATTTTAGTCAACTAACTGAAATTGACAATTGACTTCAAGTGCTACTAAACCCTGGACCCTGCATTCACTATATCTGGTCTCTCCAGACCCTGCATTCACTAGATCTGGTCTCCCCGGACCCTGCATTCGCTATATCTGGTCTCCCTGGACCCTGTATTCACTATATCCGGTCTCCCTGGACCCTGCATTCACTATATCTGGTCTCCCCAGACCCTGCATTCACTATATCTGGTCTGCCAGGACCCTGCATTCAGTATATCCGCTTTCCCTGGACCCTGCATTCACTATATCTGGTTTCCCAGGACCCTGCATTCACTAGATCTGGTCTCCCAGGACCCTTCATTCACTATATCTGGTCTCCCTGGACCCCGCATTCAGTATACCTGGTCTCCCCGGACCCCGCATTCACTATATCCACTCTCCCTGGACCTTGCATTCACTGTATCTGGTCTCCCCGGTCCCCGCATTCACTATATCTGGTCTCCCTGGACCCTGTATTCACTATATCCGGTCTCCCTGGACCCTGCATTCACTATATCTGGTCTCCCCAGACACTGCATTCACTATATCTGGTTTCCCAGGACCCTGCATTCACTAGATCTGGTCTCCCAGGACCCTTCATTCACTATATCTGGTCTCCCTGGACCCCGCATTCAGTATACCTGGTCTCCCCGGACCCCGCATTCACTATATCCACTCTTCCTGGACCTTGCATTCACTGTATCTGGTCTCCCCGGTCCCCGCATTCACTATATCTGGTCTCCCCGGTCCCCGCATTCACTATATCTGGTCTCCCCGGACCCCGCATTCACTATATCCACTCTCCCTGGACCTTGCATTCACTATATCTGGTCTCCCCGAACCCTGCATTCACTATATCTGGTCTCCCCGGACCCTGCATTCACTATATCCGCTCTCTCCGGACCCTGCATTCACTATATCTGGTCTCCCGGACCCTGCATTCACTATATCTGGTCTCCCAGGACCCTGCATTCACTATATCTGGTCTGCCAGGACCCTGCATTCAGTATATCCGCTTTCCCTGGACCCTGCATTCACTATATTTGGTTTCCCCAGACTCTGCATTCACTATATCCGGTCTCCCTGGACCTCGCACTCACTATATTTGCTCTCCCTGGACCCTGCATTCACTATATCTGGTCTCCCCGGACCCTGCATTCAGTATGTCCGCTTTCCCTTTTCCCTGCATTCACTATATCTGGTCTCCCCGGACCCTGCATTCACTATATCCGCTCTCCCTGGACCCTGCATTCACTATATCTGGTCTCCCCCCCGGACCCTGCATTCACTATATCTGGTCTCCCAGGACCCTGCATTCACTATATCTGATCTCCCACAATACACAGAACATGGACTTCCCAGACCCTGCATTCACTATATCTGGTCTCCCAGGACCCTGAATTCACTATATCCAGTCTCCCAGAACCATGCATTCACTATATCTGGTCTCCCCAGACCCTGCATTCACTATATCTAGTCTCCCCAGACCCTGCATTCACTATATCTGGTCTCCCAGGACCCTGCATTCACTATATCCGCTCTCCCCGGACCCTGCATTCACTAGATCTGGTCTCCCAGGACCCTGCATTCACTAGATCTGGTCTCCCAGGACCCTGCATTCACTAGATCTGGTCTTCCCGGACCCTGCATTCAGTATACCTGGTCTCCCCGGACCCTGCATTCACTATATCCACTCTCCCTGGACCTTACATTCACTGTATCTGGTCTCCCTGGTCCCTGCATTCACTATATCTGGTCTCCCCGGACCCTGCATTCAGTATACCTGGTCTCCCCGGACCCCGCATTCACTATATCCACTCTCCCTGGACCCTGCATTCACTGTATCTGGTCTCCCCGGACCCTGCATTCACTATATCTGGTCTGCCAGGACCCTGCATTCAGTGTATCCGCTTTCCCTGGACTCTGCATTCACTATATCTGGTCTCACTGGACCTCGCATTCACTATATCTGGTCTCCCAGGACCCTGCATTCACTATATCTGGTCTCCCCAGACTCTGCATTCACTATATCTGCTCTCCCCGGACCCTGTATTCACTATATCTGGTCTCCCCGGACCCTGCATTCACTATATCTGGTCTCCTAGGACCCTGCATTCACTATATCTGCTCTCCCCAGACCCTGCATTCACTATATCTGCTCTCCCCGGACCCTGTATTCACTATATCTGGTCTCCCCAGACCCCGCATTCACTATATCTGGTCTCCTAGGACCCTGCATTCACTATATCTGCTCTCCCTGGACCCTGTATTCACTGTATCTGGCCCCCCCTGGACCCTACATTCACTATATCTGCTCTCCCCGGACCCTGTATTCACTATATCTGATCTCCCACAATACACAGAACATGGACTCCCCAGACCCTGCATCCACTATATCTGGTCTCCCCGGACCCTGCTTTCACTATATCTGGTCTCCCAGGACCCTGCATTCACTATATCTGGTCTCCCCGGACCCTGCATTCACTATATCTGGTCTCCCCGGCCCTTCATTCACTATATCTGGTCTCCACAGTACACACAACACAGAAATGCAATTATTTTAGTAAATATAAACTGCTAAATAAATGATCACCAATGTAAGGAGCATTCTTCCCATCGACCACCAATGTAAGGTGCTGTCAAAACTGTTCTGGGCTCATACAATGAAACAGGAAGGCCTGCACTTATCATCTCTACATGGGCGTGCTGGAAGCCATTTCGTTCTGTACAAATTCTAAGAACATTCCAAAGTCATGTTCCCAGGTTATAAATCTGGGGGGGTATGGTGAGATCAGACAGCTACAAGATAAAGACTAGACATGATACCAAATCATAAAACAAATGGATGAGCCCATGTCAAGATTGAACAAAGGACAAAAGAACTGTTCACAATGATTTTTTTTCCTTCCATGAACCTCTGGAAGAAGAGAGTACATAATAAACTTTACATTGTATATGGTGTTATTATTATTTGACAGAAATATTATGTCAATTGTATTATCATTCGTATTGTATGATAAAATATATATACTTGCACAATTATATTCTTCTATTTGTTTCAAATGTAGGCAGATCTCGGTGGGACCTCCAAAATATGTCGGATCCCCGCCTGTTTTCATAAATTGAATACTGATTATTTTCTCAGAGCTAAGAATGCAAAAATGGAAAATTTGGTAAAATGTCTAACCATTAATAATGTTTTTGCCACATCCCATGCATGAACACCAAGAAAAAATAGAGCGATATCCCCCTGGGACTTTGTATGGCAAAAAAACACAAATTATACGAAAATATAAAACATTAAATGTTTATTACAAAATACGTTTGGATAAAAATGAATCAAAAGATTCAATAGAGTTGAACTGCAGTACAATGATTCATAATTCACATGATTCACTTGATTAACATGATTCATAATTCACATGATTCATAATTCATATACAATGTGCATGAGACCTGACCATCTCGGAGCTAAAGTTCTGACAGCATTATTCCCACTGACCACTAATGTAAGGGACATTATTCCCATTGACCACCAATGTAAGGGTTACTCTTCTCACTGACCACCAATGTAGGGGACATTCTTCCCATTGACCACCAATGTAAGGGATACTCCTATGATATTCCTAGATTGTAAGCTGGAAAGAGTAGGGCCCTCTTACCCCTCGTACGTTGTTTGTTATTGTTGTACTGTGCCATGTATTGTCCCCCCCCCCATTGTACAGCGCTGAGCAAACCCTTTGGCGCTATATAAACTCGATGTAATAATAATAATAATGTAAGCATTACTCTTCTCACTGACCACCAATGTAAGGGACATTCTTCCCACAGCTACCAATGTAAGGGACATCCTTCCCATTAACCACCAATGTAAGGGATACTCTTCTCACTGACCACCAATGTAAGGGACATTCTTCCCACTGATCACCAATGTAAGGGGCATTCTTCCCATTGACCACCAATGTAAGAGAAACTCTTCTCACCAACCACCAATGTAAGGTGCATTCTTCCCACCAACCATCCAGTGTAATGGGTATTCTTCTCACTGACCACTAATGTAAGGGGCATTCTTCCCATTGACCACCAATGTAAGGGATACTCTTCTCACTGACCACCAATGTAAGGGACATGCTTCCCACGGACCACCAAAAGGGACATCCTTCCCATTAACCACCAATGTAAGGGATACTCTTCTCACTGACCACCAATGTGAGGGATACTCTCCTCACCAACCACCAATGTAAGGGGCATTCTTCCCACCAACCTCCAATGTAAGGGGCATTCTTCCCACCAACCAGCCAATGTAATGGGTATTCTTCCCACCAACCACCAATGTAAGGGGCATTCTTCCCACCAACCATCAATGTAAGGGGCATTCTTCCCACCAACCAGCCAATGTAATGGATATTCTTCCCACCAACCATAAATGTAAGGGGCATTCTTCCCACCAACTACCAACGTAAGGGGCATTCTTCCCACTGACCACCAATGTAAGGGACATCCCTCTCATTGACCACCAATGTAAGGGACATCCTTCCCATTGAGGACCAATGTAAGGGGCATTCTTCCCACTGACCACCAATGTAAGGGACATTCTTCTCACCACCAATGTAAGGGACATCCTTCCCATTGACCACCAATGTAAGGGACATCCTTCCCATTGACCACCAATGTAAGGGACATTCTTCCCACTGACCCCCAATGTAAGGAGCATTCTTCTCACTGACCACCAATGTAAGGGACATCCTTCCCATTGACCACCAATGAAAGGGACATCCTTCCCATTGACCACCAATGTAGGGGACATCCTTCCCATTGACCACCAATTTAAGGGATACTCTTCCCACTGACCACCAGTGTAAGGAGTATTCTTCCCACTGGCCCCAATAAATTGATTTTAGCAGGGTTTTCCAGAGACTTGAATATAATTCCCTCTAGAAGGTTAATAAAGGCCGATCCTGTGTCTGTGTGAGAGGGATGAAGGCGGAGCCAGCTGAAGCAAAGTATCTGTGATTATGTGCACAGGATATTTATCAGCTGAAAATCTATATGAAAGTTTTTCTTCTCCGATCCCCAGTACTACATTGTATGGCACCAAGCCCTGGTTCACGCTGGTGCGACTTGTCATGCGATTTGACAGTTTCAAAGTCGCACCCTATTGGCAAGTTCAAATCCAACTGCAACTTTGCGGTGCTGCACTGATTTGAAAGAAAGGTTCCTGAACTTTTTTTTTTTGCAATTTCAAGTTCGACTTGCAAAGACATCTGTGCATGAGGTCGCACAGATGTCATTCAAGTCGCACCTGAAATCTCACTGACATGCGGTTGAAATATGTGCAACTTCAAATGAAGTCGCATGATTTCAAAGTCGGACCCAATGTGAACCAGGGCTAAGACAATGATTCATGAGCCCTCAACATAACAGGCAAGGCAGAATACAAGGATGTGGGTATTGGTGCTTCTCTTACTAAGCAGTGGACGCTACCTGTTGTTCAATAGAATCATCTTTTTCTTTCTCTTTCTAAGCAGACTTACCAAAGACAGAGGGAGCTACAGCCAGCAGAATGTTCTCCCCTACAGCCCAAGATCCATTCCCTCGTGGCCCTCCTGACACAAATAGATGCCTTGGTCTGCATTCTCTCGGCCTGACTGGTTTGGACAGAGTGTGGGGCACTCTGGACATTAATGCTACTGAGCAGTCCAGCACACCATCAGTAACCAAGTCAGGTGAGATGCTGTCTGGAAAGGGGCAAGCCTGCTGATTGGAAGACTGAAATGGTGAAAGTAAAAGTAAAGGTCTATATAGAGAAATCGGGACCTCCTTCCTCCTGTTGGTGACCCCTCTATTGAAAAGTAAAGATCTATATAGATAAATCAGGACCTCATTCCTCCTGTTTGTGACCCCTCTATTGAAAAGTAAAGGTCTACATGGAGTAATCAGGACCTCCTTCCTCCTGCTGGTGACCCCTCTATTGAAAAGTAAAGATCTATATAGATAAATCAGGACCTCATTCCTCCTGTTTGTGACCCCTCTAGTGAAAAGTAGAGGTCTATATAGAGGAGTCAGGACCTCCTTCTTCCTGTTCCTGCTGGTGACCCCTCTAGTGAAAAGTAAAGGTCTATATAGAGGAGTCAGGACCTCCTGGTGACCCCTCGAGTGTAAAGATCTATCTAGAGAAATCAGGACCTCCTGCTGGTGATAACTTTAGTGAAAAGTAGAAGTCTATATAGAAGAATAAGGACCTCGTGCTGGTGACCCCTCTGGTGATAAATAAAGGTCTGTATAAGGGAATCGGGACCTCCCTCCTGCTGATGACCCCTCTAGTGATAAGTAAAAATCTATATAGAGGAATCAGGACCTCCTTCTTTCTCCTGCTAGTAATCCTTCTAATGATGCATCACAGTATGTATCCCAAAACATGATTGTCTGGTTTAGCTTCTTTGCCCATGCATGGTCTAGTTAAACAACATTAACATGAAGACGTAACACAACTTTTTATAACTTTTTTTCCTCTAGCTTTCGACCTACTCAATAACGCTCCAGGAAATCCACCACTTCTTGGCTCCTGGCCACTGGATCCCATTTGCTCAGACATGGTAGAGAAATGCCCTTCCGAGATGATGTATAGCTCCCGAGTAAACAACCGTTTGATTTTAGAATCTCGTTCCAGCAGCCCCTCAAGTACTGAGACAAGTGGGTTCAGCTCTGGCTCAGAATATCTTGCTGACAGGATTGTAAGTTAACAGCAGTTTTCTTTTACTGTTAGTAAGTTTTTTTTCTATGTTGGCTTTACTAAGGGCTATGTGCATATTGGTTGCCCATCTTCCACTGAATAAAAAAAAAAATTAATTTCCAGAAGCAAGATTTGGAAATATTATGATGTATTAGCTGTTCAATTACCTGTATAAATGTTACTGTTATCTTGCAATCTGATTTGATCAAGTTGACTAATTTGTTATGTTTGTGGTTTACCCCAGTCTGGTGTGCGGATTTCTCCCCCTCCACCATCCCAGCCTTCAGGAGATGGTGTATCTCAAGACCTTTTGAGGATGGGCAGTGGCCCAAGTTGGGTTCTAGACAATGCTTTAGCAGCTGCTTCCAACATGGAGATGTCCAACAGATGGCCAGGCCCCACTGTCTGGCCGTCCTGGAACCTTTTACAATCGGAAGATGATCCATTTAGCATTGAAAGGGAAGCTCGACTGCACAAACAAGCTGCAGGTAAGACATTTATGGACATTGTCACTTGTAATCTCTGTTTTTAAAAAGCTGAAACATACTGGTGAGCTGAAAATTCCAGACACCATATCTGCTAAAACACATGTAGGAGGAATTTATCCTTTCTATGTCATTATACTCACTCTGCATAGGAGCAAGGAAGACAAAATTAGACATGTGCAGAACAAAAAAAAATTAGTTTAGTTTCAGATCGTATTATTAAGTTACTAATTTCATTTCATTGCATTTATAACAAAATTCATTTTGTTAAGTTTTGTTTTGTTTATTTGTTCTCGATCGGAATCAAATTTTTCCAATGGATTAGAAGTAAACGAATCGTATTTGAATTGAAAATATAGAATCGATCCACATTCATTGTGAAGAATACCTGGTTCTATTCTATTCAAAGTTCAAATTTCGGAAGATGATTATATTTAAAATAGAAAAAATAGTTATATTTTATTATATTCTATTTTTTTCTTCTTTTCTATTATAGTCCTTTATTTTAAATTTTATTCTATCCTTTTATTTTCTATTCTGTTTTTTTTTTTTTTTCGAATTTCGGAAAACGGCTATATTAACACTAATACAGTCTTTGAAGGAAATCAACAATCATCAGCAGTATGTTTCCATTTCAGTTAGTTTTCGAATTCAATTTGGTTTTCAAATTCGAATCATATAGGGATAATTTGTTATTTTGGACGAAATGTAGTTTATTTCGGATTCGTTCTAATTTTTTACTACTGTAATTTGAACATTTGGATGCTTCTGAATCTTCAAATAACGAAAATTTTGATTCAGAACGAAATGAACCGCACATGTCTAGATGAAATCAAAACAGACAGGTTCAGAGATAGACAGCTGCCCTTCCTGCTATCCCGTTGATTGCTTTATGTCGTGGGTAGCCTGACAGTAGGGGGTTACAGGAGGTAGCATAGGGTCAGAACAAGTTAGCCAACTAGGGCTGTTGCTTCATAATCCCAACCACGGCACTACCTGCCTGGAGTTTGCATGTTCTCCCTGTGCCTGCATGGGTTTCCTTCCACACTCCAAAAACATGCTGGTAGGTTAATTGGCTCCTGTCTACATTGTCCCTAGTATGTGTATGTATGAATGTAAGTTAGGGACCTTAGATTGCACGCCCCTTGAGGGTTAGGGACTGATGTGAATGTACAATATATATGTAAAGCACTGCGTAAATTGATGGTGCTACATAAGTACCTGAAATAAATGAAACATATCTATCTATAGCTGTTTATTTGTGTTTCTGGTTTTGACATGCAGTTTTCACTCAACATAGCCTCTGGTTATGCACTTCAAATTCCAAGCTTGAATTACCTAGCCTTACCTGTTTACTTTGAGGGGAATATTCTCTTAGGGTCAAACTAAACTTTTTCTTTTGTCTCCATTGAGGGGCACAGGACTCCATGTACAGTTGCATTATACTGCTTTTGTACCTCTTTTACTTTTGAAGGATTGGGCGCTGTTTCTCAAGCTACTTTTTTATTTGTGGATTTATTTTCCATCAAGTTCAATCAATATTCTTCGGCTCATTGCTGCTGGTGTTGGTCTTTACATAGCAGCTGTACTGATTGGTGTTTCCTTGGCATAGCTTTGGAGGCCATACCCAGATCCCACTTCATCGGCATGGATAGCCTGAAATGTGACTTTTAGGCACTGGACTTTGTGTTATGGTGCTTTACAGATCTAAATGTACTGGTAAAAGGTAGCTGCAGAGTGCTTTCCAGGTCCAGAAGTATGTCTGACTCTATTGATGCAGTGCGTTCTACTCTGCATTTGGATGATCAGCCTGCTGTATTCAGCATCAGGTCTTTTAATGCTCCTAAAGCTGCAAAGACCTTCTGCTATTCTGCAAAGACACCCGCCATATGAGAAATTCCGCCATGTGGACTGGAAGCACCCAGAGGGGCCTTGGTCTCCACCTGAGAACGTGCTGGAAATGTCTACATTTGAGAGGGCATCTTTTAAACAGTGGACTATTTCAACTATGGGTCAACCAGTGTACCTTAACCTCCCTGGAGGTATTCCCGAGTGTAGCTCGGGGTTAACTTTCAGTACCAGAAGCATTAACCCCGAGCTACACTTGGGAATACACTGCAGTGTTGCTCCGGGATCTCTTCTTCACTTACCTTGTCCTGCGCTCCCGCGATGTCCCCCCTGCAGCGTCCCCGGCCATGTCCTCTGGCCGATGCCGGCATCCGTCTTTCGGGTTCAGTTCCCTGGGAGCGTCGGGACGTACGGGGGATGGAACCGGCGGGAATTTCAAAAATGTCAAAATTTTACATTCACTCAATACACTAAAATCTCATAGTATAACATTCCTGTATTAAACCATTTCACATACATTTTGTCCCGAGTGCTTTGTCCGGCGCCCTGCCTGCATTTTTAGTTCTTTCTGCCTGGAAACTGAGAAACGTCCATGGCGTCCAAAAAGCGTCCCTTTAGGTCAAAATCGGTTTTAGACCGGCTAGAGAACAGCGATAGTAAATCAGAACCACTTGCAGAATTGAGTGATAATGATTCGTGGGGAAAATTCATCATCAGACACTGAAAACAATTCTGCGACTGAGCTCGGTGATGTGCGAACTTGGCGCTATATTTCAAATTTCAGTGTTTTGGTTTGATTATATTATTGAATTAAATTTATTATTTTATTATTTTTTTTTATGATTATTTATTAAATTATAATTTATGATTTCTTGTTTAAAATTTTATCATACCCGGGATGTTTACTAGACTCTTGTTCGGACAGATTTCAGTGAGTTATTCCTAAGAATTACAGGCCTACAATAAAAAAACAACATATTTCCATTGAAAACAATGTACCGCTTTGAGCACAGAAATATGGACATAATCAGACCGCTAGGGAGGTTAATAGGGACAACACTAGTCAGGTGAGCTTACCTTTAACCACTTCCAGTCCAGGCCAATTCTGACATGTACATGTAAAAAACATAATTTTTTGTTAGAAAACGACTTAAAACCCCCAAACATTATATATTATTTAAGCAGAGGCCCTAGAGAATAAAATGGTGGATGTAGCACATTTTTCTGTCACACAGTATTTGTTGCAGCGGTTTTTTTAATGCAAATTTAGTGAAAAACAAAACACTTTAATGACTTTTAGTGCACGAAAAACACAGTATAATACCCATTTTGTGGCAGAATATAAAAAGATGATGTCACGCTGAGTAGATACCAAACATGTCACACTTTAAAATTGCATATGCTTGTGGAATGGCACCAAACTAGGGTACCTAAAAATTTCTATAGGCGATCTCTATTGGCGGCACCTTAAAAGCCTTTACAGGTTATCTTTTTAGAGTTACACAGGAGATCTTGCGCTAGAATTATTGCTCTCGCTCTGACGTTTGTGACAGTATCTCGCATGTTTGGTGCGACTGCCATTTACATATGCGTGCAGGACCAACGCATGCATTCACCTTTGAGGGCCAGCACGGTGGGACGGGGAAGCTTTAAAAAAAGTTTTTATGTTATTTTTTTTTTTTTTTACAGTGTAACTTTAATTTTTTTAATCACTTTTATTGCGATCACAAGGAATGTAAACATTCCTTGTGATAGCAATAAAGCATGATGGATCCTCTTTTTGGAGAGATCTGGGGTCTAATAGACCCCATAGCTCTCCTCTGGCCTCCAAAGCATCAGACCACACCAAGATCTGTGTATTCCTATGCTTGTTCAAGCCAGTACTGGCTTGTTTACGTGAGCCAGAAACTGAAAGTGACTAAATTCTTGTCGCTTCCAGTTTCTGACGCCACACAGTGGGAGGAATGATATCCATTCCTCCCTCTATGCCTTGGAAACAGGATACCTTCGGTTGCATTCTTACCAACTCCCCAATGGCCCGAGAGAGCCCAATAAAGGCAGGGGGTGGAGATCCCTTCCACTGCCTGAAAAAGTCATCCAGCGGCTCTTTAGCCACTCGATTACTTTTACAAGGAACAGAATTGCTGGCACTAAATATGATATATCCATGATCACTACAGCTATCACCCTTCCCACCCAAGAAGGTTCAGGTACATCCTATGGATGGGAAGTGGTTAAAGATTCTACAGACATACAGTTAGAATCCCTTCTCAGATCCAAGTTTTGCTTGTTCTGCCCTCTGTTCTATGTGGGCAGTGACCCTAAACTGCCAGGGGAGTTAGTTCCCTCCTAATGTGTCTCTCTTCAATGGGGTGGGAATTGTAGCAGATGTCTGGAGCCTTATGCTTCAGTTACAGTGGCTTATTTCAAGCTTCTAAACATATGTTCTGCATCAGTATGATGGCCATACAGATGTGCAAGGCTCTGTGGTTGCACTGCTCGGAAGTTGACATATCCAAAAAGCCTTGGTTAGCCTTCAAGGAGTGTTGTCACTTCAACCCTGCTCTGGACAATGTAATCACTAATGTCATGCTCAGAACCCATGTTAGAAAGTCTAGGGAGAAGTTGTATGAATCTTGCCTTTCTACCATGTCTGCTTCTGCATTAGGTGCTCCCAAGCCCTTTGAGCTGGACTTCTGCTCAGCCAGTAAGTGTGAACACAGAGGTCTACCAATCTGTGTGCATAAAGGTGCGCCCACACAAGTTGAGGGATGATTGTGTATCTGAGTGGGCCCTTGCGTGGTTTCTCTGACACTAATGTACAGAGAGCCCCTTTTTCAACCCACAGATTATTCTTGACCTGTGTTTCCCCCATCGGTTGCTCCTTCTTATCCCCTCCACCAGTGCTAGTGGACAAAACCCTGCACCTTCCCCAATATGGGTTCTTCCCACCCTGAGACCCCTTGCTCATGTCGTTATATTAGCTTGAGTTCTTGATTTGGACCTTGTCCAGATTTCCACTCACTTCCTTAGGAAGGCCCTTGTCCCTGGGACAGGAACAGCCCCTCATGGTACATATCATCCCTCAGGGTCCCTCCTTGCTAGAGGGACTCTCTAATCTACATAGTCAACCAGGGCCAGCTCTCGCTCTTCCCTACTTATTTGAGAACTTGGATCTTTATGAACTGATAGCAAGGAACTGAAGATCTGGAGGAGAATGGGATATCTATAATGTCAATTATACGAAGTTGTCTGCCTGCTTTCCAGAGGTTTTTTCCTACACAATTAAACTTTTATAGTTTGCACAGTTTGTGTTATTTTTGTGAGTGTATATTGGGTTGTTATAAAGTAAAACAACATTTTGGGGTTTTAACTTGTAATCTTTGGACGGAGCAGCCAGAAGGACTAGATTTCAGGTAAGCACGAGCACGTCTGGAGGAAAAGAAATGTAATCTCCAAACACAGAAAGGTTTCTTCACAGTGAGAGCTGTGAAAATGTGGAATAGACTCCCTCAAGAGTTGGTTCTGGCCAGCTCAGTGGATTGCTTCAAAAAAGTCCTTTATTCTCTCTTGGATACACAGAATATAACTGGATATAACATTTATACGTAACTTCGATCCAGGGAATATCTGATTGCCTCTCGGGGGATCAGGAAGGAATTTTTTCCCCTGCAGGAGCAAATTGGATCGTGCTTTGCTGGTTTTTTTTTGCCTTCCTCTGAATCAGCTGTGGGTGTAGGATTATAACTTTTTTTTTTATGGTTGAACTGGATGGACTTTTGTCTTTTTTCAGCCAGACTAACTATGTAACGAATAACAAAGACGTGGATTAAATGAGGGGATGGAGGAGAGCCATGGAGAGTGGTGAGGGTGAATGGATGTCCCCCCCTGAGATTAGCAGTATGGCCGAATAATAGAAGTATAGCTATAGGATGGTTAGCACTCTTGCTGTTCTTAGGAAATGAATGTTTATCCATACATGTATGTAAAACTCGGGAGCTTGATATTGAATTTTGTCATATAAATGTCCCACAAAAAAGTTTAAAGCAGAAGTTAATGTTGTCATTACTAATTATTCCATTTATAGCTGTAAATGAACCAGCTTACACATGGTCCGGGCACCTACCTCCTCGCAACAAGAATCAGGTTTACTCCTGCAAGGTGTTTATTGGTGGCCTTCCCTTCGATATGACAGAGTGTGAGTAGACCCGATGATCTTACAGTTGGATTATACAGACTTTTAGTGTCTCCAGACTTCTTGTGCTTATTTGTAGTGTTAAAGTGTATGTATAGCCAAACTCTTCCAGTTTTGGATGGAGCGTCGAAGGATTAGATCCTTTATTTTTTTTTTATTGCTGGCTACGGATGGCCTGTGCTGGGAAGAATTGACTTCCCTATTTGTGCTGGTAACCATTGTCACCGAGACAGAAAATGATGGGAAATCCAAAATGTTAGTTGTTACCAGAAAAGGAGGCAAGGTGCACTTCCTTTTGCATTTTCAGGACCCCTAGTGAAGGGAAATATCCCCTACAGGACACAGGGGCTTAAATCCTTCCCTAATCAATCTAAAATGAAGAAAGTTTTGGCTGTACAAACATTATAAACTCGAGGTTGGAATTGGAATTTTGGCCTTCCATAAATTTGTTTTCATTGCTTAACCACTTGCCTACTGGGCACTTATACCCCCTTCCTTACCAGGCCAATTTTCAGCTTTCAGTGCTGTTGCACTTTGAATGACAGTTGTGCGGTCATGCAACATTATACCCATTTGAACTTTTTATCATTTTTTTCTCACAAATAGAGCTTTCTTTTGGTGGAATTTAATCGCCGCTGGGCGTTTTACTTTTTGCGTATAAGCAAAAAAGAGCAAACATTTTGAAAAAATAGTTTCTTTGTTTCTATTATAAAATTTTGCAAACAAGTAATTTTTCTCCTTCACTCATGTGCGTTGATGAGGCTGCACTGATAGTCAGCACTGATGGGCACTGATAGGTGGCACTGATGAGCTGGCACTGATGATGGGTACTGATAGGTGGCACTGACTGGTGGCACTGCTGGGCCGCACTGACTAGTGGCACTGCTGAGCAGCACTGACTGGCCGCGCAGGTGGGTGGCACTGCTGGGCACAGGTGGGTGGCACAGGTGGGCACTGCTGGGCACAGGTGGGTGGCACTGCTGGGCACAGGTGGGTGGCACTGATGGGCACAGGTGGGCGGCACTGCTGGGCACAGGTGGGCGGCACTGCTGGTCACTTGTAGGTGGTACTGCTGGTCAATTGTAGGTGGTACTGCTGGGCACTTGTGAGCGGAACTGGTGGGTGACACTGCTGGGCACTGATCATCAGGGCACTGATCATCAGTGCCCTGATGATCGGTGCCGATCCCTGCTCTGACAACTGCCGGTTCTCGGCAGTACTTTCCTCACGCTCTGACAGCATGAGGAAAATGCAGCCGAGAACTGGCAATTGCATTTGCCGGTGATCAGCGTGTCATTGGACATGGCTGATCACGTGGTAAAAGACTGCTGTGATTGGCCTTTTACCACATGACGTGATCAGCTGTGCCCCGGGGGCGCGCAGGAGAGCGCGTTTTGGGAGGACGTCATATGACGTCCACTTAGAACTGGCCTGCCGCAGTGCAGCCGTCAATCAGCTATTTGTGGTCGGCAACTAGTTAAGTTGATCATGCGCTGTACACCTGTCTGCCTTTTCCGCCACGCATCCCTCTGTTGAAAAATCAAAGGACACTGGACAGAAACTGGTCCAATCGGATGCAGCCACTATTTGGGTATTTTGACAGGTGGCGAGGACAGCCGGCAAAATACAATAGGCACAGCAGGAGATTCATCCACCTTCGCAACCTGAAGAAAGTAAACAATGTATGGCCTGCCTAACCTAAATGGAGTTAACAAAATCAGAGCATTAAAAACAGAGGTTTTAGTTGCACAACATTTTATGTGGAAGCTGCACTGCCTCGTCATGGCCACTCTGTATGGTGTGGTCCTAAATCTAAACTATGAGAGTCTCCATGCTGGAGAATATATAGCAATGGATAAATGAAGAACAGATATGCCTGGAGGAAGCCTTTTCCTTCTTAAAACGGTTGTTCACTCTACAAACACAATGAAAAGTCATTAGCTACAAATCCTGTAGCTGCTGACTTTTAATAAAAGAACACTTACCTGTCCAGGGATCTTGGGCTGTCCTCACCCAGGCTAGTTCTTCACTAGCCTTCGGGCTCTTGGCGCTGGCATCCTAACTGTGGGCAGCCGACTACACTGCTTTCGGCTTCCTAGCTGGCTGTCCATTGCATGTGCGCTTAGTGAATGGTCCCGCAGACTTCTGGTACCTGTGATGTGTCCCAGAAGACTGCGGGGAGGGGGGAGAAATTCCACTTGGATCATCTAGGCAATCTGAGTGGAAGTGGGGACAGACATCTGTCAAAACTAGGTACCTGATCCCCCCCCCAAAAAATACATGCCAAATATAGTGTGTGTGTGTGGGGAGGGTAGGGGCACTTAAACTGGAACGTCGCCTTTTAGGTGAAGTTCTGCTTTATGGGTACAGGGACACATCAGAAGCCCATCAAAGCACAATGGCAGCTGAAGGCATTCGGTGTGTCCCACATGGATTCCTGCAAGCTAAACAAAAACTGTGAGTAACCAGGAGTCTGGTAAGTCTCGTAATCCCGCTGCTGATGGGAAGAACTAAGAGTCTGTGAAGTCTTGTTACTCCGCTGCTGATAGGAACAATTTGGAGTCTGTGAAGTCTTGTTACCCCGCTACTGATGGGAGCAACTTGGAGTCTGGGAAGACTTGTTACCCCGCTGCTGATAGGAACAACTTGGAGTCTGGGAA
Source organism: Staurois parvus (assembly GCF_062004578.1). Classification (NCBI taxonomy): domain Eukaryota; kingdom Metazoa; phylum Chordata; class Amphibia; order Anura; family Ranidae; genus Staurois; species Staurois parvus. The sequence continues at coordinate 1,575,322 of NW_028318804.1, forward strand.
GACTTGTTTCCCCGCTGCTGATGGGAGCAACTTGGAGTTTGGGAAGACTTATTACCCCGCTGCTGAAGGGAACAACTAATAGTCTGAAAAGTCTTGTTACCCCGCTGCTGATGGGAACAACTAGGGTTCTGGGAAGACTTATTACCCTGCTGCTGATGGGGACAACTAAGAGTCTTAGAAGTCTCGATACCCCGCTGCTGATGGGAGCAACTTGGAGTCTGGAAAGAATTGTTACACTGCTGCTGATGGGAGCAACTAGGAGTATAGGAAGACTCATTACCACGCTGTACTGATGGGAGCAATTAGGGGTCTGGAAATATTTGTTACCCCACTGCTGATGGGAACAACTAAGAGTCTGAGAAGTCTTGTTACCCCACTGCTGATGGGAACAACTTGGAGTCAGGGAAGACTTATTACCCGCTTCTGATGGGAACAACTTGGAGTCAGGGAAGACTTATTACCCACTGCTGATGGGAACAACTAAGAGTCTGAGATGTCTCGTTACCTCGCTGTTGATGGGATCCATTAGGAGTCTGAGAAGTCTCGTTATCCCACTGCTGATGGGAACAACTTGGAGTCAGGGAAGACTTATTACCCATTGCTGATGGGAACAACTTGGAGTCAGGGAAGACTTATTACATGCTGCTGATGGGAACAACTAAGAGTCTGAGAAGTCTCGTTACCTCGCTGTTGATGGGATCCATTAGGAGTCTGAGAAGTCTCGTTACCTCGCTGTTGATGGGATCCATTAGGAGTCTGAGAAGTCTCGTTATCCCGCTTCTGATGGGAACAACTTGGAGTCAGGGAAGACTTATTACCCGCTTCTGATGGGAACAACTTGGAGTCAGGGAAGACTTATTACCCACTGCTGATGGGAATAACTAAGAGTCTGAGATGTCTTGTTACCTCGCTGTTGATGGGATCCATTAGGAGTCTGAGAAGTCTCGTTACCTCACTGTTGATGGGATCCATTAGGAGTCTGAGAAGTCTCGTTACCTCGCTGTTGAAGGGATCCATTAGGAGTCTGAGAAGTCTCGTTACCTCGCTGTTGAAGGGATCCATTAGGAGTCTGAGAAGTCTCGTTATCCCGCTGCTGATGGGAACAACTTGGAGTCAGGGAAGACTTATTACCCGCTGCTGATGGGAACAACTAAGAGTCTGAGAAGTCTTATTACCCGCTGCTGATGGGAACAACTTGGAGTCTGGGAAGTCTTGTTACCCCGCTACCAATGGGAATAACTTGGAGTCTGGGAAGACTCGTTACCCCGCTGCTGATTGGAACAACTAGGAGTCTGGGAAGATTTGTTAACCTGCTGCTGATGAGAACAACTAGGAGTCTGAGAAGTCTCGTTAACCTGCTGCTGATGAGAACAACTAGGAGTCCGAGAAGTCTCGTTACCCAGCTGTTGGTGGGAGCAGCTGGAAGGCTGCCTAATGACTTTAACTCTAAAAGCTATTTATACATTAGGGTGGTTGCCAATTTTGTGTAACATTGTAAAAAGCCTTTCCTGAGATGTTAAAATGATACTAATCCCACAACAGTAAAATCTGTCTGTATCTGCAGTAAAGCAAGCATTGTTATACTCACTGTGGAACCTAAAGGATTAATCTTCCCTATTGTATAAAAAGGTTGTTTGATCCTGTCTTCTCTGTCCCTCCCCTTCTTTTACTGTCCCCAATCTTTCTGCCATAGGACAGAGCAGCAGTGGCAAGTCTGCACATGCCCTGTTTGGTGTGTATTGCTAAAGAGTTTTTTTTTGGGGGGGGGAGTGCATGTGATTGGAACAGGGCTAATCAGCACTGTCTAGATCAGGGGTGTCAAACTGAAGGCCCTTCACCTGTTGCGAAACTACAAGTCCCATCATGCCTCTGCCTTTGGGAGTCATGCTTTTAACTGTTAATCTTGCAATGCCTCATGGGACTTGTTCAATCGGATGCAGTTTGCAGATGCATTGTTTGGCATCAGTTGGAGGGCCACCATTTTGACACCCATGGTCTAGACAGAGGGTCCGGGGTCATGCAGCCTCATAGGACAGTCAGAGGAGAATGAAAACTCCTCCTACAGGATTAACCAGTGCTTGGTCGGAGACTAATGGAAGGCTGCTATATACTGCTGACAAGAAAAAGTATTTTGCAGTTTATATTTACTAAAATAATTTCATTTTCATGTTGTGTGTACTGTGGAAGACCAGATACAGTGAATGCAGGGTCATGGGTTTAGTGAATCTTTTTTCAAGCCTAGATAGAAGATATTGTCCTTTAATTTTTTTCTGTTGTGTATCATACTTTGCCTCTCTTGCTTTGCAGCATTCCTGGTAAAAACATTCAGTGTGTTTGGTGCTGTGAGTGTGGAGTGGCCTAGTAAGCGGGATTATTATCAAGATTTTTCTCCTGCAGGTAATATTCCTAAAGGTAATGATAGAGTGATAGGACCTTTCTTTATATGAGCACTTTGTGGTGCTGCACAATGAACCACCTCTGGAACTTCTAGGATGTGGTGATGGGATTACTACAAGGTTTTCAATATTAACCAATTAAAAGCAGCTATATAATTGTCTGACTCTGGACATCAGTTAGTCATTCTATATTATTAATATCAAATGAGTATATGATTGAATTTAGAGTTGTGTTCAAAATAATAGCAGTCAGACATCACTAACCTGATCAATCACTGTTTTTGGTGGAAATTATATTTCTACATGGCAAATAATTTACTAGCAGGTGTAGTAGAGTAATAGAAATCCAACAGACCCAACAGTCATGACATGCATGCTGCTGATTCTGTGTAATTGAATCACTAATTGAAAGGGGCATGTTCAAAATAATAGCAGTGTGGAGTTCTATTAGTGAGGTCATTCATTCAAACAGGTGGCAATTATTGCCCTTATTTAAGGAAGGAAGGCAGCAAATGTTGTACATGCTGGTTACAGTGCATTTCTCTCTGAAATTCTGAGGAAAATGGGTCGTTCCAGACATTGTTCAGAAGAACAGCGTACCTTGATTAAAAAGTTGATTGGAGAGGGGAAAACATATAAAGAAGTGCAGAAAATGATAGGCTGCTCAGCTAAAATGATCGCAAATGCTTTAAAATGGCAACCAAAACCTGAAAGACGTGGAAGAAAGTGAAAAACTACCATTGGAATGGATAGAAGAATAGCCAAAATGGCGCGGACTCAGCCAACAATCAGCTCCAGGAAGATGAAAGAAGGTGTGACGTTCCCTGTGAGGACTGTTACAATTAGAAGACGCCTATGTGAAGCCAAGCTATCTGCAAGAAGTCCCCGCAAAGTCCCACTGTTGGGAAAAAGACATGTGCTGAAGAGGTTACAATCTGCCAAAATGGCGCAACATTTTGTGGGCTGATGAAAGTAAGATTGTTCTTTTTGGGTCTAGTGGCCGGAGACAGTTTGTCAGACGACCCCCAAACACTGAATTCAAGCCACAGTACACTGTGAAGACAGTGAAGCATGGTGGTGCAAGCATCATGATATGGGGATGTTTCTCATACTACGGTGTTGGGCCTATTTATCGCATACCAGGGATCATGGATCAGTTTGAATACATCAGAATACTTGAAGAGGTCATGCTGCCTTATGCTGAAGAGGAAATGCCCTTGAAATGGGTGTTCCAACAAGACAACGACCCCAAACACACCAGTAAACGTGCAACATCTTGGTTCCAGACCAAAAAGATGGACGTGGCCAGCCCAATCCCCAGATCTTAATCCAATAGAAAACTTGTGGGGTGACATCAAAAATGCCGTTTCTGAGGCAAAACCAAGAAATAGAGAAGAACTGTGGAATTTCGTCCAATCATCCTGGGCTGGAATACCTGATCACAGGGGCCAGAAGTTGGGTGACTCCATGCAACACAGATGTACAGCAGTTCTCAGAAACAGTGCGACTACAACCAAATATTCATGAAGTCATTCAAAGGAAAGCAAAATCTTCAAACATTTTTCAGTTTATATAGTGAGTGTTTGAGTTTGTAAAGAAGAATACAAACACTGCTATTTTTTTGAACCGTCTAATATTCACTTTTTTCAATTTGTTTTAGAGGAACAACACAAATCTGATATATTTTTCTTCATGTTTTGATTTGGAATAGAATGTGTCGTGTTCCCAATGCATTTGTGTGGATGGAAATAAAAGCTCTTAGAAGGATTTTGAGCTTTATTCACTTTTTTCAACACATTGCTATTATTTTGAACACAACTGTACCTGTTGGTTGACCATCCATGGCATGGCCACATGGGTAAGAATTTGAATCCTATGGCACGTTTAAATGATTTGAAAGTAACCTTGACCTCCTGCAAAGGCTGGATAAGCTAGAAATGGGCTATACGTATAGGTTTAATATGGAAGCCAGAATTATATGTATACAATCTTTTTATAATGGTGTGAACTGGGTATGCTTTCTGATTTTGCTATAAGCTGCAAAAACTGGCTGTCTTCTTAGGGCATATACAGTGGGGAAAATAATTATTTGATCCCCTGCAGATTTTGTAAGTTTGCCCACTTACAAAGAAATGAAGGGTCTGTAATTTTTAGCATAGGTGTATTTTAAATGATAGAGACAGAATATCAACCAAAAATCCAGAAAAAAACACGATACAAATGTTATAAATGGAGTTTTAGTTAAGTGAGTAAAATAAGTATTTGATCCCCAAGCAAAACATGACTTGGTACTTGGTGGAGGAACCCTTGTTGGCAAGCACAGTGGTAAGATGTTTCTTGTAGTTGGTTATCAGGTTTGCACACATCTCAGGAGGGATTTTGGTCCACTCTTCTTTACAGATCTCTAAATCCTTAAAGTTTCTTGGCTATTGCTTGGCAACTTGAAGTCTCAGCTCCCTCCATACATTTTCTAGAGGACTAAGGTCTTGAGACTGGCTAGGCTACTCCATGACCTTAATGTGCTTCTTCTTGAGCCACTCCTTTGTTGCCTTGGTGATATGTTTTGAGTCATTGACATGCTGGAAGACCCATCCATGAGCCATCTTCAGTGTCCTGGCTAAGGGAAGAAGGTTCTCATCCAAGTTTTACAATACATGGCCCTGTCTAATGGCCCCTCAATGCGGCAAAGTAGGCCCATACTTTTAGCAGAAAAACAATCCCAAACTATAATGTTTCCACCTCCATGCTTGACTGTAGGAATGGTGTTCTTAAGGTCATAGTCAGCATTTTTCTTCCTCCAAACACAGCGAGTCAAGTTAATGCCAGAGAGCTCAAATTTCAGTCTCATCTGACCACAGCTCCTTCTCCCAATCCTTCTTTGTATCATTTAGATGTTCATTGGCAAACTTCAGACGGGCCTGTACATGTGCCTTCTTGAGGAGAGGGACCTTGTGGAAGCTGCAGGATTTCAATCCATGGCGGCATATTGTGTTACCAATGGTTTGTTTGGTGACTGTGGTCCCAACTGCCTTGAGATCAATCACAAGCTTCTCTCATGTAGTTCTGCGCTGATCCCTCACTTTTCTCATGATCATCCTTACCCCATGAGGCAAAATCTTGCATGGAGTTCCAGACCGAGGGCGATTGATGGTTATTTTGTATTTCTTCCATTTGCAAATAATCGCTCCAACAGTTGTCTCCTTCTTACCAAGCTTCTTGCTGATGGTCTTGTAGTCCATTCCAGCCTTATGTAGGTCTACAAGAGATTCTGTGGACAGGTGTCTTTTTTACACATAATGAGTTGTCGTTAGGAGCACCTTCTTAAATTGACAGGACTAATCTGTGTACTACATGAGCACATAACCAGTCTGTGGGAGCCAAAATTATTGTTGCTTGGCAGGGGATCAAATACTTATTTTACTCATCTATCATTTAAGATACACCTTTGATAAAAATTATTTACCCTTAATTTCTTTGTAAGTGGGCAAACGTACAAAATCTGCAGGGGATCAAATACTTATTTTACTCATCTATCATTTAAGATACACCTTTGATAAAAATTATTTACCCTTAATTTCTTTGTAAGTGGGCAAACGTACAAAATCTGCAGGGGGTCAAATAATTATTTTCCCCACCGTACATCAGTTTTTCTGCAGATTGTAAATACTGCTGTTATGAATTTTTAGCTCTAATGCCCTCCCATCAGCATCCATGGCAAGCCACATAGTTTGCTCTGCTCCAGAGCATAGGTTCTAAATGTACCTAAAGCTATATTAAACCACAAAACAAAAATCTATTATATTACAGCTTACCAATCTTTAGATGTGGTGGTTGCATTTGTTTTCTTTTTTGTTTTATTTTTGAGTTTTATTTTCACCTGTTGATCCAACTGCTAAGCCTTTTATTTGTCTGCTTCCAAACAGACCAAGCTATCTAGCAGAAAGTGGCAGTTAGAGGGTTGAGATAGTGGGGACATGCTTTAGAAAACATCCATACACTGGCGACATGTTTCAGAAGAAATCCTAGACTGGGGACATGTTTAAGACATCCATAGACCAGGGACATGCTTCAGAAGACATCCATAGAATATGAACATGCTTTAGAAGACATCCATAGATTGATAGACTTGGGACATGCTTTAGAAGACATCCATAGACTGCAGCCAGGCTTTAGAAGACACCCATAGATTGGAGACATGCTTTTAAAGACATCCATAGACTGAGGACATGCTTTAAATACATCCATAGACTGGGGCTAGGCTTTAAAAGACATCCATAGATGAGGAGTTTGCCTTAGAAGATATCAGTAGACTGAGAAGAAGCTTTAGAAGACATCCACTGAGTGGGGACTTCCTTTAGAAGACATCCATAGACTGGAGACTTGCTTTAGAAGACATCCATAGACTGGAGACTTGCTTTAGAAGACATCCATAGACTGGGGACTTGCTTTAGAAGACCTCCATAGACTGGGGACTTGATTTAGAAGACATCCATACACTGGGGACTTGATTTAGAAGACATCCATAGACTGGAGACTTGCTTTAGAAGACATCCATAGACTGGGGACTTGCTTTAGAAGACATCCATAGACTGGGGACTTGATTTAGAAGACATCCATAGACTGAAGACTTGCATTAGAAGACATCCATAGACTGGGGACTTGCTTCAGAAGACATCCATAGACTGGGGACTTGCTTTAGAAGACAACCATAGACTGGGGACTTGCTTTAGAAGACATCCATACACTGGGGACTTGCTTTAGAAGACATCCATAGACTGGAGACATGCTTTAGAAGACAGCCATACACTGGGGATTTGCTCTAGAAGACATCCATAGGCTGGGGACTTGCTTTAGAAGGCATCCATATATTGGGGACATGCTTTAAAAGACATGCATAGACTGAGTACATGCTTTAAATACATCCATAGACTGAGGCTAAGCTTTAAAAGACATCCATAGATTGGGGACATGCTTTAAAAAACATCCATAGACTGAGGACATGCTTTAAATACATCCATAGACTGAGGCTAGGCTTTAAAATACATCCATAGATAAGAGACATGCTTTAGAAGACATCAGTAGATTGGGAAGATGCTTTAGAAGACACACATCGAATGGGGACTTGCTTTAGAAGACATCCATAAACCGGGGACATTCTTTAGAAGACATCCATAGACTAGGGACATACTTTAGAAGACATTCGTAGACTGGGGACATGCTTTAGAAGACACCAGTAGAATGGGGACATGTTTCAGAAGAAATCCTAGACTAGAGACATGCTTTAGAAGACATCCCTCAGCTGGGGACTTGCTTTAGAAGACATCCATAGACTGGACACAAACTTTAGAAGGAATCCATAGACTTGGGACTTGCTTTGGAAGTTATCGATAGACTGGGGACATGCCTTAGAAGACATCAATAAAATGGGGACATATTTAAGAAGAAATCCATAAACTGAAGGCATGCATTAGAAGACATCCATAGACTGGGGACTTGCTTTAGAAGACATCCATAGAATAAGGACATGCTTTAGAAGACCTCTATAGACTGGGGATTTGCTTTAGAAGACATCCATAGACTTGGGAAATACTTTAGAAGAAATTTATAGACTGGGGACATGCGTTAGAAGACATCTATAGACTGGAGACGTTTTACAAGACATCCATAGACTGGGGACATACAGTACTTTACAAGACATCCCTAGACTGGGGACGCACAGTACTTTAGAAGACATCCATCGACTGATGACATGCTTTAGAAACATCCATACAGAGGAGACATGTTTCAGAAGACAGTCATAGATTGAATAAAGATACAGACTACTGTTTATGGGAGCCCCAAGGGCCCTCAAAAACTGTGAATGATGTGGTGTTGTAGATTTGTATTTCTCAACATTTCAGGCCATGCATATCTAGTTTTTGAGTCGGAGAGGTCGGTGCGAGCACTACTCCATTCCTGCACCTTGAATTTGCAAAGATATGATGAGCCAAGTGAACGCTACTACAGAATGTCAACTCAAAGATTTCGCAACAGGAAGGTAACCCTGACAACTCAGTATAGCAGAAGTACCAGGAAACTACAGTATGTTTTCTGGTGGCACATGATGAATTCTAGAACCGTAAAAATGATTTTTTGCCTTTTTAACGAGCACCAGTTTTGTTCAGACTGTCTTTCTGTGACCTGTAGATACAAATCATTCCTTGGGTGCTGGCAGACAGCAGCTTTGTACTCAGTTCAGCACATCACGTGGATCGCACCAGAACGGTGTTTGTTGGTGCATTGCATGGCATGCTAATTGCTCAAGGCCTCGCCTACATAATGAATGACCTATTCGGTGGAGTGGTCTACGCCGGCATTGATACTGATAGGTACAAGTACCCGATTGGTGAGCAGCAGTTTTTTTATTTAAGTTAAAGCCAATTCTGGCCAAAATTTTTGTTTCCACTTTTGAATACATTAGGTGAAGGTCAGAACCTCTGTCCCCAGCAGAAAAATATTCCATAGCGAAGGGAATATTCCCAGCAGGGAGATGGGGACATATAGCAGCAAAAGCATATTTGAGTGGGGAGAGGTAACAACATTTCAGGTATTATTCTTCTGTCTTTCTACCCCAGTGATCTATCTATCCATTCAGTTGTATCCAACCCTTGGCAATTGCATGGACTCAGAAGCAACTTTTTCCATGAATTATTTTAGCAATTATTTTACAGGGTAGATTACCAGGTCTTTCCCCAACCCCCACCATGCAGGAGATCCCACATGGCCAGGGATGAAACTAGGACAATTTAGATAGGAGCCAATTAACCTACCAGCATGTCTTTGGAGTGTGGGAGGAAACCAGAGTACCTGGAGGAAACCCACACAAGCACAGGGAGAACATGCAAACTCCATGCAGGAGGTGCCATAGTTGGGAATTGAACCCATGACCCATTTACTGCAAGGCAGATGTGCTAACAACTAAGCCACTGTGCCACCCACCCCAGTGATACCTGCACCCTTATAGTTGTCATCTGGGTGGGAGGTGATCTCTTCAACAGTATAGGCAATAATGAACTTCTGTCATTTGTCATGTCATTTGTCATCTGACATTTCAATAAAGAGTGCAATGCACCGGGTTCAGGACATTGGCACTGTTCCTCCCAGGTCACACCATTGACGTGCGTTCATCCCCAGGGACGGACTGACCATTTGGAAACTCTGGCACTGCCCAAGGGCCGGGGTCAGTAGGGGGCCTCATGAGATGCCCCTGGTACCTTTTTCATAGGCTTTTTTTAGTTTGGGCAAGGACACAGGGGCCCCAAGATCCCCTATTGCCCAGGGGCCCCATGAGTTGTCAGTCCGCCCGTTCATCCCTAATTGTACTGAAAACTATATCCAGATTCGGGCTGGGGTTGAACTTTCTTATCTTTATTTGTGTGATGTGTGTTTATTACATTCATTTTGCACAGGTTCTGGACGCGTCATTTTCAACAACCAGCACAGTTACCTTAAGGCGGTGAGTGCGGGTTTTGTGGAAGTAAGAACTTCAAAATTCATCAAGAAGGTAGGTGTGGTAGACTCTCATCCAAGCCAAATGCTTTGAAGCTGCTTATACTTGCTGGTTTTAAAGTGCTTGTAAACCTCAGGCGTGAAATATGAACAAAGCATATCCCTCTATAGTGTGTAATTGTCTCAGTCCAGAGCACTAAGTGTCAATTCTGTCCACTGCCTCTTTCCTCTGCTATAAATATGAGTCACTTCTAACAAGCTTTCCTGACACCAAGAGAAGAATGGTGACGGGGAGGGCACAGCCAGTGATTGACAGCTTCAGGGTGTTTCCGGTGAGTGGTGTGAAGGGGGTGTGTCTCTTCTCTCCAATCAGCTCTCAGAGCTCTCCTCACTGGCTTAACTTTAGTTCCCCGCCCCCTGCCTTCTAGAGCTGAGAAATGCTGTGTAAATTCTGCACTTTGAAAGGTTGTAGTGGACAGACGGCTATAGATAAACAGGTACAACTTATGTAGGATTTGTTTCATCTCTGTGTATCACCTGAGGTCAGTCCCTTCACAGGGTATATGTGAGGTTTTAAAACCACACTCAGTAAGTTGCATTAGCGCTAGGCACTTTTAGTGCTTGAGCATTAATGCATTTCAGTGGCCAGACTAACTTAACCCCTCGCCCTCCAGAGGATTTACCCCCCCCCCCCCTTCCTGACCAGGCCATTTTTTGCAATACAGTGCTGCGTTACTTTAACTGACAATTGCGCGGTCATGCAACACAGCACCCAAATGAAAATTACTTCCTTTTTTTCCCCACAAATAGAGCTTTCTTTTGGTGGTATTTGATTGCCGTTGCGGTTTTTACTTTTTTGCGCTATAAGCAAAAGAATACAATTTTGAAGAAAACCCCCAAAAAACAGTATTTTTTTTTATTTTGTGTTATAAAACATCCAATAAAAAAAAATTAAAAATCTAATTTCTTTATAAATTTAGGCCAAAATGTATTCTGCTTCATATTTTTGGTTAAAAAATCCCAATAATTGTATATTGATTAGTTTGCGCAAAAGTTATAGCGTCTACAAACTATAGTACATATACAGGAATTGTTTTTTGTATATACTAGTGATAGCGTAGATCAGCGACCTACAGTGGGACTGATATTGCAGTGGATATTTTTACACTAAATGACACTTTGTGGGAACCAGTGACACCAATACACTGATCAGTGCTAAAAATATACACTAATCACTGTAATAATGTGCCTCTGAAAAGCAATCCAAAGCATGGATCGCTTTTCAGAGAAGCAGCAATCTTGTGCCATAAAAGAGTTCAAAATCTTCACCTATTAAATTCTAGCTGTGTTTGCTTCGAATGTCCCATCGTGTGAAGATGACCTAAACATGAATTTGCTTTTTGTGTGATTGGATAATTGACGTGAGTTTTCTATTAACCACTTCCAGTCCGGGCGCTTTCCCCCCCCTTCCAGTCCGGACACTTTCACCCCCTTCCAGTCCGGACACTTTCTCCCCCTTCCAGTCCGGACACTTTCACCCCCTTCCAGTCCGGACACTTTCTCCCCCTTCCAGTCCGGACACTTTCACCCCCTTCCAGTCCGGACACTTTCACCCCCCTTCCAGTACGGACGCTTCTTCCCCCTTCCAGTCCGGACGCTTTTCCCCCTTCCAGTCTGGACACTTTCACCCCCTTCCAGTCCGGACACTTTCACCCCCTTCCAGTCCGGACGCTTTCCCCCCCCTTCCAGTCCGGACGCTTTCCCCCCCCTTCCAGTCTGGACGCTTTCCCCCCCCCTTCCAGTCCGGACGCTTTCCCCCCCTTCCAGTCCGGACGCTTTCCCCCCCTTCCAGTCCGGACGCTTTCACCCCCTTCCAGTCCGGACACTTTCACCCCCTTCCAGTCCGGACACTTTCACCCCCTTCCAGTCCGGACACTTTCTCCCCCTTCCAGTCCGGACGCTTCCCCCCCCCCCCTTCCAGTCCGGACGCTTTCCCCCCCTTCCAGTCCGGACGCTTTCCCCCCCTTCCAGTCCGGACGCTTTCCCCCCCCTTCCAGTCCGGACGCTTTCCCCCCCTTCCAGTCCGGACACTTTCACCCCCTTCCAGTCCGGACACTTTCCCCCCCTTCCAGTCCGGACACTTTCCCCCCCTTCCAGTCCGGACACTTTCACCCCCTTCCTGTCCGGACACTTTTACCCCCTTCCAATCCGGACACTTTCACCCCCTTCCAGTCCGGACACTTTCACCCCCTTCCAGTCCAGACACTTTCACCCCCTTCCAGTCCGGACACTTTTACCCCCTTCCAATCCGGACACTTTCACCCCCTTCCAGTCCGGACACTTTCACCCCCTTCCAGTCTGGACACTTTCTCCCCCTTCCAGTCTGGACACTTTTACCCCCTTCCAGTCCGGACACTTTCCCCCCCTTCCAGTTCGGACACTTTCACCCCCTTCCAGTCCGGACGCTTTCCCCCCCTTCCAGTCCGGACACTTTCACCCCCTTCCAGTCCGGACGCTTTCCCCCCCCCCTTCCAGTCCGGACGCTTTCCCCCCCCTTCCAGTCTGGACGCTTTCCCCCCCTTCCAGTCCGGACGCTTTCCCCCCCTTCTAGTCCGGACGCTTTCCCCCCTTCCAGTCCGGACGCTTTCCCCCCCTTCCAGTCTGGACGCTTTCCCCCCCTTCCAGTCCGGACACTTTCCCCCCCTTCCAGTCCGGACACTTTCACCCCCTTCCTGTCCAGACCAATTTTCAGCTTTCAGCGCTATCACACTTTGAATGACAATTGCGCGGTCATGCAACACTGTACCCATTGAATTTTTTAGCATTTTTTTGAGACCGATAAAACTTTATTTTGGTGGTATTTATTCACCACTGGGATTTTTATTTTTTTTGCTATATAAATGAAAAAGTCCAAAAATTTTGAAAAAATTGTTTTTCTTATACAATTTTGCAAATAATATTTCATCATAAATCTTGTACAAAATGTATTCAGTTATCTTTTTAGTAAAAAAAAATTACCCAAATTAGTTTATAACCAAAAATTATAATTTTTCAAAATGTTTTTTTTATTTTTTTTATATTATTTGTTTTTTGTTACCATACTGTCACCCTAGCAGTACAATGGCACCATAGTGACACTACTACTTGTGGGGGGTGATGAAGATTTTTTTTTACACTGATTGCTTTACAGCCATAAAGGCTGTAAAAGCAATCATTTCTCATTCTCTCTGGCTGCATTCCTGCAGCCATTGAGAAATACTGTGTGAGCTGTGATTGGTCACAGCTTGTCACATGGTACAAGGCTGTTGTGAATGGCCCTGTACCATGTGACCTCTGTAATCATTCACAGATTTCACAGGTAGTAAGCAATGATGTCAGAAGTACATCTTGCTTACTACTATTCATGTGATCAGTGATCACATGATCGAAACCACACACACACACACACACACACACAGCGAGGACACAGCGGGCAGCAGATTGTGGTGCCGCGCGCTCTCAGGGAGCGCGCACAGGCTGAAAATGCGGGTGCCGTTTATGAACAGCAACCCGCTCCTGCACTGCTCCCATCCGGCCGTTTATATACATGGGCCGGATGGGAAGAGGTTAAAGAATTTAAAAGAAAAAGCTGACAGGTAGGATTTTTATGACAGAAGAGACCCTATTGGCATCTTCTGTCATAAACCCTTCTTTCTGCCTGTCAGTGTTGGTGTACACTGGGGCACGCATGCGCAGCTCAGTGTCCGTTTACGGCACTGCTTTGCGCTTGGCCCCTGTGTGCATGAGTGGTGTCATCCTGGACTGGGCCAACCAAGGTACCAAAGAGTCGGCACCTGGAAGGAAGAGTAGGCAGGCAGGAACGGGATTGCTTTCCAGGTGCTAATATGCTGTGCTAATATGATGTGCACACTATGGCTAAAAGCTCCTAGGGCCCAGTTAAAATGAAAAATTGGTGGAGGTATAAATCCACTTTAAGGGCTCTTTTACGCTTGTGATTTTGTGGTGGCAAAACCCTGTGGTTGAGCAATATTTTTACTTCCCTTCAAGCACTCTTGCTGCAGAGGCAGCAGCTGGGGGTGTACACATGCCATGGCCGCGACGCTTTGCTTCGCAGCCGCAGCAGCAATTACACCCCCTGTCGTGTTCAACGCAACCTATTCAAGTGAATGGGGCAACAGCCAGGTGGAAAGGACATTTCCCAAGGTATGAAACAGTGCAGCAAACCTTTAAATATTGTAAGGATGCCTATAAATGAGACCATAGCTGTCTTCAGCCTGCCAGAAAAGATTGAGGTGATCAGAGGAGCAGGTGATGATTCTGGAATTGATCTAGGCAGGGGTCTCCAAACTATGGCTCTCCAGCTGTTGAAGTACTACAAGTCCCATCATGCCTCTGCCTCTGGGAGTCTTGCCTGCGGCGGTCAGAGTCTTGCAAGGCCTCATGGGACTTGCAGTTCCTGAACACCTGGAGGGCCGTAGTTTGGAGACCCATGATCTGGAGTTGTGTTGCTTTGTATTTCATGGAATTGTATAGGGTGCAGTGCGGTTCAGTGGCAGTTGTTTTTCTCTTTCCAGATTCAGATTGACCCGTACCTGGAGAACTCTATGTGCCAGGTTTGCAGTATACAGCCAGGTCCATTTTTCTGCAGAGATAAGGTAATTGTAAATTATTATCATGACACTTGGAGATGTTTGACTCGTGAGTAGGTAGTTAGAGGTGACGTGACAAACTGACCTTTCAGATACCTTTATATATATACAGTTAGGTCTATATATATTTGGGCACACGCACAAATTTAGATTTTTTCAGGTATTTACCAACACATATTCAAGCTATAGTTATATAATGGATATGGGCTGAAAGTGCACACTCTCAGTTTAATTTGAGGGTATGTGCATCCAAATTGGAGGAAGGGTTTAGGAATTACAGCTCTTAAGAATAGCCATCCCATCTTTTTCAAGGGACCAAAAGTAATTGGACAGTTGAAACAAAAGCTGTTTCATGGCCAGGTGTGGGCTACTCCTTCATTATTTCTTCATCACATAAGCAGTTAAACGGTCTGGTGTTGATTCTAAGTGTAGTATTTGCATTTGGAATCTGTTGCTGTGAACCTCCATCATGAGTTCTAAGGAGCTGTCCATGCAAGTGAAACAGTTCATTGTAAGGCTTCACAAAAACAAAACAAATCCATCAGAGAGATCGCAGCAACATTAGGAGTGGACAAATCAATAGTTTGGTACATTGTGAGGAAAGAAGAACGCACTGGTGAGCTCAGCAACATAAAAAGGCATGGACGTCCATGGAAGACAACAGTGGTGGATGATCGCAGGATCATCTCTATGGTAAAGAAAAACCCATTCACAACATTCAGACAAGTGAAGGACACTCTCCAGGAGGTGGGCGTATCATTGTAAAAGTCTACAATCAAGAGGAGACTTCATGAGAGCAAATATAGAGGGTTCACCACAAGGTGCAAACCATTCATAAGCTTGAAGAATAGAAAAGCCAGAATAGACTTTGCCAAAAAACATCTAAAAAAGCCAGAACAGTTCTGAAAAAGCATTCTTTGGGCGGATGAAACTAAGATTAATCTGTACCAGAATGACGGGAAGAAAAAGGTGTGGAGAAGGCTTGGAACAGCTGTGACGAAACGCATCGGGGAAGGGCCTGGATACTGTCATGATGCTCAGTTGATGCAGAAGTGCAGTAACCTTACAAGCATTGTGATAATATTGCACATGATTGCTACATTGCATAATGGGGCTGTATATATCTGGTGCGATCTAGCACCTGTATAATATGAGTGCAATTTTTTTCTAGTTTATGAATACATTTTATAAAAGGATAAGCACTACTATAGTGTTTTTTTCATGGTGCTGAGTGGAGTAGTGAAAGAGCAGAGTGCTGTTGTGAGGAAGATTGGGATAACAAGATTTCCATTATTTGGATTGCTCTGGATTGTCCACATAGAGGGACAAGAGGGCATTTTGACCAAGCATGTTATATGATATCAGAAGAGGGCATTTTGACCAAGCATGTTATGTGAGGTCAGAAGAGGGCATTTTGACCAAGCATGTTATGTGAGGTCAGAGGATCCAGGTGAGAGTACATCTGGTGGTGGCATTATACACAGATGAATCACAGAAGCACGGATGGTGGGTGGCATCTTCACACTAGCAGTACACAAGATAATATTTCTTCTAAAGAGACTTTGAAGGACTTTTATGTTGATTCCAATGTGGTTGTGTATTTTTTGGCCACTACACTAGTGTAGCACCAGTTTATTTGACTTGTGAGAACTTCCAAGCAACAAAGTTGGTTGCCCGTTGCTTCATCATGGACATCTTCCCAGCCCTTCCTTAAACCACCTTTGCCATTCAAAAACACTCGATTTCTTCATGGAATGTTCACTATAAGCCCGTTGTGACAAAGCTAAAGTTTCACTCCCACATTTGCTGGTTTTCACGCAAAACAGTGCAGCCCACACGTGTTATTTCTTCTCCATGAGTCAACTGGTCTGCGACCCAGACGTGTGCAAGTTAGAGGATGTCACAACACGCTCAAGTGCAGATGACTGTGTGACTCACTACGCCGCGAGCATTCTGGGAATTAAATTGTCGCACCTCGTAGTTTTTATCTTCAGTCCAGTGCTTTGGTTTTGAAAGTGGTCAGTGTTGCAAAAGTAGTGTAATTACCCTTAACATACCAAAATACATATGAACTAAAACAAAACAAAAGTCTCGTCCAACGTTCAGTGATCCTTCTTTCATAAACAGTTCACCAGTGCACTCTTAATCCATATGTGTTCTTCTCTGTACTTCATGCAAACAAACTTTGAGTGCTCTTCCTGTACGACCATCTGCAGGAGCTCTTAAAGATGCTGAATGGATAAGCGAAATGTGTTGGACGGAACATCCGGTGATGTCATCTATGGTCCGTGGAGCGCATGCCGAGGCGGTGTTTCGGGGTCTAAATGCGATTGTAATACAACTTATGTGAGTGTAATAACTTTCCACATCTGTACTCCTCCACTGTTATCCTCCAACACGTTTCCACCACTGTCTGTGAATACGGTCCTCCTGGGAACTTGTACCTCTCTTGTATCTCTCAAACAGATAATAGGGCAACAGAAAGGGGAACCACCATAGTGCAGTACAATATTTTTTTGATAAAAAGTTGCAGAATACAATTGCATGCAGACCCAGAAGCACTGCCTCGGTGTACGCTCTACGGGCCAGAAGTGATGTCACCGGAAGTTCTATCCGACGCGTTTCGCTTATCCAATCAGCATCTTTGGGAGTGCAGGGAGAGCATTCAAAGTTTGTTTGCATGGAGCACAAAGAACACCACATATGGATTAAGAGTGCAATGGTGAATTGTTTATGAAAGACTTTTGTTTTTAGTTTTGGTTCATATGTTTTTTGGTATGTTAAGGGTAATTGCACTATTTTAGATGGTTGGGGGATACAGCTCTGTGTAAAAGAAAAGTAATAATAATAATTAGTACATGCAGATGATCTGATAGAGGTTATTAATGAACAGCGACAGTCTTTATTGGAACACTAATATAGAAACGTATTTATTTACATCACATATTGGTTGTAACATAGGACTCTTTCACAGGGACGTTCAGACAGACCCGATCGGAATCTCCAGTCTCCTCTACGGAGTGGTCGGTGTAAACGGACATGTGTACATCCGATCCGATCCGATCCACAAAAAAGTAACGGATGGAGATCCAATTCCCCTTCCATCCGTCGGATCGGGTCGGATGGAAGCGGTTATTAATGAACAGCAACAGTTTTTATTGGAACACTTATTATTATTATACAGGACATATATAGCGCCAACAGTTTGCTCAGCGCTTTACAATATGGAGGGAGATGGTACAGTAACAATACAATTCAATACAAGAGGGATTCGAGGGCCCTGATCCTGGGAGCTTACAATCTAGGAGGGAGGGGATAGTGGTACAAGAGGTAAATAGCTGTGGGGGATGGAGTGGTAGGAGGAGTAGTGGATTCCAGTATTAGCTGGGAGTCGGGGTAGGCTTCCCTGAAGAGATGGGTTTTCAGAGTGCGCCTAAAGGTGAGCAGAGTAGGCGATAGCCTGTGGTAGGGAGTTCCAGAGGATGGGTGAAGCCCTTGAGAAATCCTGAAGACGAGCATGGGAGGAGGAGACAAGGGAGCTAGAGAGTAGGAGGTCTTGCGAGGAGCGGAGAGTCCGGTTTGGGTGGTATTTAGAGACAAGATCGGTGATGTAATTTGGGGCAGAGTTATGAACGGATTTATACATCAGTGTTAGTGTTTTGAATTTTATCTGTTGTTATTATAGAAATGTATTTATTTGCATCACATATTGGTTATAACATAGGACTCTTTCACATGGACATTCCGATTGGGTTTGCCTGCCCGTTTTTTTCAGACGGACCCGATCGGAACCTCCATTCTCCTCTATGGAGTGGCTGGTGTAAACACCTGTCGACATCCGATCCGACCCACAAAACAGGGACGGATGGGGATCCAGTTCCCCTTCTATCCATGGGATCGGGTCGGATGGAAACGGACAGGCGGTACGTTTTCATCCAACCGCCCAGTGAGGAGAGCGAGCTGCTCTGTGTCCGCTCTGCACCACCTGTCATCCACTTGCTCAGCGGGGATCAGCAGAGAAATACCCCGCTGAACAAGCGGATCCGCTAAAGGCGTCCTCCCCATGTGAAAGGACCCTCAGCCCAGTGAACACATGTACAATGTTGCAAAAAAGTGTAATATTTTCCCCTTCTCTTTTAAGGTTTGCTTCAAGTATTTCTGCCGTTCCTGCTGGCACTGGCAGCACTCAGTGCAGGTAATGCGTCGCCACTGTCCGCTCATGCGCAACTAGAAGAGGCGGGATTCCAACTGTTACCAATCAGAATATGCGGATTAAAGGATAAGGCCCCTCTGGACAGTACACTGAGCACTTATAAATTCTTCTTGGCAGGAGTCAGTTGATGAAGACACCTGGCAGGAGATGATGGTGGAAGTCATGTGACTTTTTGTACTTGCCATACATTGGAAACGTTTTTGTACTTGCCATACATTGGAATTGTTTTTGTACTTGCCATACATTGGAATTGTTTTTGTACTTGCCATTCATTGGAAACGTTTTTGTACTTGCTATACATTGCAATCTTTTTTGTACATGCCAAACATTGCAACCGTTTTTGTACTTGCCATACATTGCAACCGTTTTTGCACGCGCCATACATTGCAGCCGTTTTTGCACGCGCCATACATTGCAACCGTTTTTGCACGCGCCATACATTGCAACCGTTTTTGCACGCGCCATACATTGCAACCGTTTTTGCACGCGCCATACATTGCAACCGTTTTTGCACGCGCCATACATTGCAACCGTTTTTGCACGCGCCATACATTGCAACCGTTTTTGCACGCGCCATACATTGCAACCGTTTTTGCACGCGCCATACATTGCAGCCGTTTTTGCACGCGCCATACATTGCAGCCGTTTTTGCACGCGCCATACATTGCAACCGTTTTTGCACGAGCCATACATTGCAGCCGTTTTTGCACGCGCCATACATTGCAGCCGTTTTTGCACGCGCCATACATTGCAACCGTTTTTGCACGCGCCATACATTGCAACCGTTTTTGCACGCGCCATACATTGCAACCGTTTTTGCACGCGCCAAACATTGCAACCGTTTTTGCACGTCATACACTGCTTTGAACACCTGTGCAGAGTGACTTCCTCCCAGGTATAGAGGATTTGTTTTTCTCTTGATGGTTACAGAGGCAGATATCTTGCCTTCCAATATTTTACGCAGTTCCCATTCTAGTCCTCTGACACTTGCTGAGCGTAAGCAGTGTGCGGACAGTTGTCTGATGGTTTGACTAGTAAAGCCTCAGTCTCCTTTTTTTTTTTCTTTTAAATTGCAACACTTTTTGTTTTCCACTTGTTATAAGTACTGCGCAGGGGCGGACTGACCATTTGGAAACTCAGGCACTGCCCGAGGACCCGGGGTCAGTAGGGGGCCCCATGAGATGCCCCTGGTACCTTTTTCATAGGCTTTTTTGAGTTTGGGCAAGGACACAGGGGCCCCATGATCACCTATTGCCCGGGGGCCCCATGAGTTGTCAGTCCGCCCCTGGTACTGCGGGTGATGGGTATTCATTGACAGTTGCCCAGTTTTGCACCTTCCAAATCAGAACTCCATAAACTAGCTGTTCAGTCGGCATTGTTACCGAAACAACAGCAGTATGCGCTTTTTATTTTTCGAAGTCTTTTTCCTTCCTTTTTTATTTTTTTTACGCTTTGGAATTTTTACAGACTCCTTTTTACAGCTCTTAGAGATAGATTTTAAGTCGGTTTTGTGTTGGCAGCTTTTAACATTTAGCCCCCAGTTCGCAGTTGGCAGATCAAAGTTGCGTGGAACCGCGACTATAGTGACTGACTCGCACCGCCTTTGAAAAAGGTTCCCGAAGTATCTTTTGTGATTTCATGTGCGATTTGCATTGACATCTGCGCATGAAGTCGCACAGATGTCAGTAAGCCACACATGAAGTCGCACTGATGTCAGTAAGCCACACATGAAGTCGCACCGATGTCAGTAAGCCGCACATTAAGTCGCACTGATGTCAGTAAGCCGTACATGAAGTCGCACTGATGTCGGTAAGCAGCACAGATGTCGGTAAGCCGCACATGAAGTTGCACTGATGTCAGTAAGCCGCACATTAAGTCGCACTGATGTCAGTAAGCCGTACATGAAGTCGCACTGATGTCGGTAAGCCGCACAGATGTCGGTAAGCCGCACATGAAGTTGCACTGATGTCAGTAAGCCGCACATGAAGTCGCACTGATGTCGGTAAGCCGCACATGAAGTCGCACTGATGTCGGTAAGCCGCACATGAAGTCGCACAGATGTCGGTAAGCCGCACATGAAGTCGCACTGATGTCAGTAAGCCGCACATGAAGTCGCAGTGATGTCGGTAAGCCGCACATGAAGTCGCACTGATGTCGGTAAGCCGCACATGAAGTCGCACAGATGTCGGTAAGCCGCACATGAAGTCGCACTGATGTCGGTAAGCCGCACATGAAGTCGCACTGATGTCGGTAAGCCGCACATGAAGTCGCACAGATGTCGGTAAGCCGCACATGAAGTCGCACTGATGTCGGTAAGCCGCACATGAAGTCGCACTGATGTCGGTAAGCCGCACATGAAGTCGCACTGATGTCGGTAAGTCGCACATGAAGTCGCACTGATGTCGGTAAGCCGCACATGAAGTCGCACAGATGTCGGTAAGCCGCACATGAAGTCGCACTGATGTCCGTAAGCCGCACATAAAGTCACAGATGTCCGTAAGCCGCACATGAAGTCGCACTGATGTCCGTAAGCCGCACATGAAATTGCACTGATTGGTGGCCTTGAAATCGCATGAAGTAGCACAATTTCAAAGCCGCATTTGGTGCGACCCAGGGCTAAGGGCTCTCGCGTGCAGCTGGTGCCAAAAAAATGGGCATTTTTGGGTGCAAGCGACGCACAGATGCAGTATACAGCCTGTTACCAGTAGCCTGTCAAAATCAAGAACAGGCTGGAATATGCAGCAGTTCTGAGCAGTACTCGCATTTGGGACCGCATGCGTTCTGGGGTGCGACATGGAAATGTGGAATTCCTGCATTCCAGGTGTACTTTCTAGAATGCATACCGCCTTAAGCGAGAGTACTCTTCAGAACAGCTGCGTGTTACAGCCTGTCACTGGTATTGACAGGCTGCTGGCCATGGGCACGTTCCTTCCTTGCGCCAAACCCGCCAGCACGTATGATCCCTATTTCTGGGAACATTTACTTTGTACAGCTGAACCTCCAAAGGACAGGTCTTTTGGATCAGAAAGACGGCGACTTTTTGTTTGTTTATAGCGTTTTAATGATGTTTTTTGCACTTTGAATTTGCGGTTTTTTATCACTCGGGGCTCATTTACAATCAAGTAGTGCAGTAATGCACATGCGTTGCATTGAAACTAATGGGCAGCTAACACACCAAAATGTCCCAAGGATTGGACAAGCCTGAAAATTAATACCGCAGCTCGTTATGGTGTGTTAGCGGGCTGCAACACACGTGAATTTCCTTAGTATGTTCAGAGTGAATGGCACCACAATGCCTAAACGCATGTTATGGGAGTTGCGTAAAAATAAATGGATCTTCAATTTCTGGCTGGACAGTAGAGAACTGTGGATGGGTGGGGAGGTGGAGGCTTTTCTTCTGGAGGGCATGTGTCCATGCCGATCTACGCATTGCGGAAACGCTCCTCTTAGGATGCATTACGTTCATCGATGTGATGTTGTGCCGTTCATTTTAAGCAGCCGTCCAGCACACTAAAACAACACATTTCTATAAGATTTGTGTGACCCGTACGATTTTTCTGGCGTTTTGGTAGCCCATTATTCTCAACGGGTGGCCTTGATGCAATACAGGATAACACGTGGCATCACGCATGTCAATGTTTGTCCCGATGCACCGCACAAATGTAATTGGGCCCTAAGTGGTTTGTTATGGGAAGAGGCTGACGTGTAATCGGTTGGCCGTCCTGCAATGTATCCCTGTGTTTTATTTCTGTCCACCTCTCTGTTTGGAAGCTCCGTGCCAAGGATGGCACCGTCTGTAATGGTTGCTCAGTATACGTGGAGCCAAGTCTTGCTGCCCTGCGTGGGAAGTCTGTACCTCATTGTAGAAGAACCCATTTATCCTACAGAGGTGGTGGTGTTTGTTTAGTTTTTTGTTGTCATTTATAATAAAGACGTTCAAGACGCAGGTGATCGGTGTATTTTTTTTTTGTATCTCCGGGTTCATTTATGCAGGCCATAGAAAAATCGTTTGTTCCACCGACGTTACCACCAACGATTAAAAAAATCGGCCGACTATATCATAAAGTTCACCCCATAACTTCTGTCCCTTGCAGGTCACGGCTCACACGCAGATTTTTTATTGTTAAAACGATCAGCTGATTTAGCCATCATTGCCGAGAAAATCTGTCCAAATCGGCTGTGAATTTTCCAACATGACCGATAATCTCAAAGTGCAAATAACCCGAAAAACGGCCGACCAATTAACCCACTAACAGTGCGAAAATCAGCCGATTTGTTTTTCGGTCGAAAAATCGGATGATTTTCGAACCGTCTATGGCCTGCATTAGGCAAATAGACTATGCACTTATTATTATTATTATACAGTATTTATATAGCGCCAACAGTTCGCTCAGCACTGCACATTACAATGGGAGACAGTACAGTAACAATACAATACACGAGGGGTTCGAGTGCCCTGCTTCTTGGAGCTTACAATCTAGGAGGGAGGGGAGAGTGGTACAGGAGGAAATAGCTGTAGGGGATGGAGTGGTGGGGAGTGCGGAGATCAGCAGTTAGATGAGGGTGGTGTAGGCTTCTCTGAAGAGATGTGTTTTCAGGGTGCGCCTAAAGGTGAGGAGGGTAGGTGACAGACTGATGGATTGAGGTAGTGAGTTCCAGAGGATGGGGGAAGCCCTGAAGAAGTCCTGGAGATGGGCATGGGAGGAGGAGACCAGGGAACTAGAGAGTAGGAGGTCTTGTGAGGAGCGGAGAGTACGTTTTGGGTGGTAGATGGATATCAGGTCGGTGATGTAGTTTGGGGCAGTGTTATGAACAGCTTTGTACGTCAATGTTAGTATTTTGAATTTGCAAGTGCATTTGCTCCAGGGCTTAGTAAGTGAAGGGAAGCTCTGCTGACTTGCAGCATCCAATCATGTGCTAGCAAAAATTCAGTTTTTTAAATTTTCCTTGCAAGTGATTGGGTATTCTTTGCAAAGTGAAGCTTCATCTCATTTACTAAGCTCTGTGCACTTATTTATTATTATTATACAGTATTTATATAGTTACATAGTTACTTAGTTAGTCTGGCTGAAAAAAGACAAAAGTCCATCCAGTTCAACCATAGAAAAAAAAAATATAATCATACACCCACAGTTGATCCAGAGGAAGGCAAAAAAAACCCCCAGCAAAGCACGATCCAATTTGCTCCTGCAGTGGAAAAAAATTCCTTCCTGATCCCCCGAGAGGCAATCGGATATTCCCTGGATCAACTTTACCTATAAATGTTATATCCAGTTATATTCTGTGTATCCAAGAAACAATCCAGGACTTTCCTACAGCAATCCACTGAACTGGCCACAACCAACTCTTGAGGGCTATTTAGCGCCAACAGTTTGCTCAGCACTTTACAATATACAGGCAGACAATACAGTTCAATACAAGAGGGTTAGGAGGGCCTGATCCTGGGAGCTTACAATCTAAGAGGCCTTTAGTAAATCAACCCAATAGGAGTTTATTTACTAAAAGTGGAGAGTTTATAATCAGGTGCAGCTCTGCATAGAAACCAATCAGCATCCATGTTGTATTGTCAAAGTTTAACCACTTGCCCTCCAGAGGATTTACCCCCCTTCCTGACCAGACCATGTTTTTGCGCTACAGCACTGCGTTACTTTGACAATTGCGCGGTCATACAACGCTGCACCCAAATTAAATTTATGTCTTTTTCCCACGAATTGAGCTTTCTTTCGGTGGTATTTGATCGCTTGTGCGTTTTTAAATTTTTTGCGCTACAAAAAAACCAATTTTGAGAAAAATATTTTTGACTTTTTCCTATTAAACATGTCCTGTAAAAAAATTTAAAAAATTCAATTTTGTCATAAATTTAACCGAGGTATAAAAACAAATATATCCAGCCTGGGAACCTACCTCTCCCCCCGACCATTGTGCTCATAGACACGTTAATTTTTTTTTTATTGTGGGGGTGAGTTGATATACGTATGTTATTTAGCCACTTGCCCTCCAGAGAATTTACCCCCCATCCTGATAAGGCCATTTTTTGTGATACGGCGCTGCGTTACTTTAACTTTATCTGATGATTGCGCCGTTGGTAGCTGATCTCTCCCCTCTCCACGCCCGTCAGTAACGGCTCTCTCCCCTCTCCATGCCCGTCAGTAGCGGATCTCTCCATGCCCATCAGTAGCGGCTCTCTGCCCTCTCCATGCCCGTCAGTAGCGGCTCTCTCCCTCTCCACGCCTGTCAGTAATGGCTCTCTCCCCTCTCCACGCCCGTCAGTAACGGATCTCTCCCCTCTCCATGCCCGTCAGTAACGGCTCTCTCCACGCCCGTCGGTAGCGGATCTCTCCCCTCTCCACGCCCGTCAGTAGCGGATCTCTGCCCTCTCCATGCCCGTCGGTAGCGGATCTCTCCCCTCTCCATGCCCGTCAGTAGCGGCTCTCTCCCCTCTCCATGCCCGTCGATAGCGGATCTCTCCCCTCTCCATGCCCGTCAGTAGCGGCTCTCTCCCCTCTCCATGCCCGTCAGTAGCGGCTCTCTCCCCTCTCCATGCCTGTCAATATCGGCTCTCTCCCCTCTCCACACCTGTCAGTAACGGCTCTCTCCCCTCTCCATGCCGTCAGTAGCGTCTCTCTCCCCTCTCCATGCCCATCAATAGCGGCTCTCTCCCCTCTCCACACCTGTCAGTAACGGCTCTCTCCATGCCCATCAGTAGCGGCCCTCTCCACGACCATTAGTAACGGCTCTCTCCCCTCTTCATGCCCATCAGTAGTGGCTCTCTCCCCTCTCCACGCCCATCAGTAACGGCTCTCTCCCCTCTCTTGCAATCATGCAACTGTGTACCCAAATTAAATTTATATAATTTGTTTTCCACACAAGTAGCTTTGTGTTGGTATTTGATCACCACTGAGGTTTTTATTACATAAACAAAAAAAAACATTTTATACTTTCTGTTATAAAACGTAAAAAATAAATCTAAATTTCTCTATAAATTTAGGCCAAAATGTCTCAAATCCCAAGTGTGTATTAATTGGTTTGTGTGAGAGTTATAACGTCTACAAACTGATATATACATTTGAAAATCAATCAATCCTGATGTACTGACAGCCGATATTTTTTGAGGCCTTTAAAATGTCAGGACAGTACAAATATCCCTCAAATGACCCCTTTTTGGAAAGTAGACGGTCTGGGGTATTTAGTAAGAGGCATGGCAAGTTTTTTTAAAGTTGTATTTTCTTTTTGTCACAATTTTTTAAACAAACGAGATTGAATAAAATTTGTGGGGTTTTTTACAATTTTATTTTTAAATACTGTCAGCAGTGCAATGTCATCATATGACTGGTGTGGTGATCAGGGATACTGACCCGGGATACTATGTAAAAAATAAATAATTTTTTATTCAATTTTTATACAGTTACATAGTTAGTCTGGCTGAGAAAATACAAAAGTCCATCCAGTTCAACCATAAAAAAAAAAAAAAGTTATAATCCTACACCCACAGTTGATCCAGAGGAAGGTAAAAAACCAGCAAAGCCTTCCTGATCCCCCAAGAGGGAATCGGATATTCCCTGGATCAACTGTACTCGCACCCAGTAATTTCCGAGGATCTCCGATGGGGAGGAGGACTGTTTTGTTTACGAATAGTCCTCCTCCCTGTCAGCTCGGGCACACTGCTGTGGATGGCTGTGCACATTAGAGAGCAGTGTGATTACAGTGAAGCACACGGACACAGCCTCATAGTAAAACACTCCCAGCACACAGTTAACCCTTTGATTGCCCCTCATGTTAATCCCTTCCTGCCCAGTGCCATTAGTACAGTGTCATTGCTTTTTAGTAGCACTGATCACTGTATTGGTGTCACTGGGGAAGCCAGTCCCCCCCCCAGTGTTAGAATGCCCGCCGCAGTCCTGCTATACTTTGCTGATCGCCGCCATTACTAGTAAAAATGAAAAAAAAAAAAACAGTATCTATACCACCATTTGCAAATGCTATAACTTTCACGTAAACCTGTTCATTTCCACGTATTGGGATTTTTTTTAGCAAAGACAGGGAGCAGAATACATTTTGGTGTAAATTTATGACTAAATTTGATTTTTTAAATTTTTTTACTGGACATGTTCAATAGCAAAAAGTCAAAAATATAGTTTTTCTCAAAATTGTTGGCCTTTTCTTTTTATAGTGCAAAAAATAAAAACCGCACAGGCGATCACATACCACCAAAAGAAAGCTCCAGTTGTGGGGAAAAAAATACGGAAATTTCATTTGGGTGCGGCGTTGCATGACCGCGCAATTGTCATTTAAAATAACTCAGCACCGTAGTGCAAAAAATGGCCTGGTCAGGGAGGGGGGGAAATCTTTAGGAGGGCAACTGGTTAATACAGGGGTGTCAAACCGGCGGCCCTCCAGCTGTTGCGAAAAGTCCCATCATGCCTCTGCCTTTGGGAGACATGGTTGTAACTGTCAATCTTGCAATGCCTCATGGGACTTGTAGTTTGGCAACAGCTGGAGGGCCGCTAGTTTGACACCCGTGGGTTAATACAAGAGAGGACTTTGCTTGCTTTAGAAATTGCATGCCATTATTAACCTCTTCACGCCGGCCACAAACAAATGTGCATTCTATTAAAAAAGGACATATGTGCCGAGAGTGCGTGCCCTGCACATTCCCAGCACACATGTCCTGTACTCACGGAAAGGTCCCGATCTCCTCTTTCGATCAGGACCTTTCCTGATCATGTGACAGCGCATCACGGCGGTCACATGACCCTAAACCCCTTCCTGCCTCCCAGCTTCTGGAAACCTTAAAAGGCCGGGAGGCACCTGCGTGAAGGGGTTAAGCTTTTTGGTTTTTTTTTTTTAACATTCATCTGAATGAATTTAGCACTGGACACTTCAAAATTGTGACACTGTATGCAATTTGCATTTCTATGTATATTTTTTTATGTTTTTTATTTTTGTCACATGATTTATAGTGTATTTTTAGTTTTCATTGTGAATTTGGGAATAGGATTTTTAGAATAGCAGAAACAGACGATTCTAAAGCTTTTCTGTACGCATGCTGCAATTCAACAGGAAAGTAAAAGTCAGATGTTACATAAGTGATTCTAACACATGTACATCATGGAACTGTGAAAGGAAAAACACTTACCCTAGGTTCACATCTGTGTGGGTGGTGCGGCTGCAGATCCGCATGAAAATCCACCCACACAGAAGAATTGCGGACCCGAGGTTCCCGTGCGGGCTGCGTTTTCCAAAGAAATGCAGGGACTTTTTTCCCTACGTGTCAGGGGCACGGGAGTCCATTCAACTGAATGGGCTCCCGTGACCGTGCAAAACGTGGCCCGCACGGTCTCATAGGTGTGAAGCAGGGGTTAAAAAAAGAAATCAAGATATAAAAACAATCAGTGTGAATCAGGAGAAAACCAGAAGTCGCAAGAAATGAAGTGTGGACACTGGAGGGCGCTGCTGCTGCATACAGAGGGCTAACCAGAACCTGCAATGAGTACAGTGCAAGCAGTAGGGGGCGCTGCTGTGGCAGACACCAGGCTAACTTTTCTCCATCGATATTATATAGTAGTGATGGGCTGAACTCCCCCATTTGTATCGGGGCCGAACATTCGAACTTACCAAAACTTCGACTGAGAACTTCGAACAGGGACAATTTATTGAGCGGTATATTGCCGCATCCGAGTATGATCCTGCACAGCTAATAAAGTATGGCGTGAGTTATATTATTAAGTCATGCGGTATTGTACTAGTGACATTTATATTTCAGCTGTCAGTGGGGTTCCCTGCTGACAGCTGAATGTAAAAAGAATTGGCAATTAAAAAAAAACAATGGCAAGCCCCCTCTCCAATTCATACCAAGCCCTTCAGGTCTGGTATGGATTGAGGGCAACCCCCATGATAAAATCAAAAAAAATGTGCAGGGGTCCCCCTTAAAATCCATACCAGACTCCTGTCTGAGCATGCAGGTCAGGAAGGGGGGCAATGTGCAAGTGCCCCCCTCTCCCGAACTATACCATACCACATGCCCTCAATATGAAGAGGGGGTTCTTTGGGGCAGCCAAAGCACCTTGTCCCCATTTTGATAGGGATAAGAGCCTCTTCCCCACAGGCTGGTAGTTTTGGGGGTCTTTAAAAAGGAGGCCCCCAGATCCCCCCCCCCAATGTAAATGAGTATGCGGTACATGGTACCACTACCCATTCACAAAAAAAATTAGTGTTGTGGAAAAAACTTAATTTTATTAAAAATTAAAAAACTCCGCCTCAGTAGATCCAACTTCTATCATGCCCGCCGCCACCGGCGACCCGAAAGAAGTAAAAAAAAACGCTCCCCTCTCGACGCTGGCTCCCGCTGTCTGAAAGCTGCGCTGGGATGACAGTTCTTAAATACTGTGATGGCGTCGTCATGTGCTGTGATTGGCAAAGCACTATTGATTTACTTCTCCATCTCTCCTTGTTTCTCCCGATATGATGGTACACATGAAACAAAAGAGAAATATAGTGCCTTAGCCTTAAAACACCTTTTTATTTGTAGCAAGTTGTGTACTTACGATGTTTAAAAACAAATCACGCCTTAAAATATACAATGTAGCTTCCTCTGTATGTGCTGACCGCACTTCCCATACTCGCCGTCTGTTTGATTCCCGAGTGCGTGGTGACGTCGGAGCCCCTCCCCTACGCATTGCGCCACCGGGTCACGTGGCTTCGTCAGGGGGATGCGATCAGCGAACCATAATAGAACATAGAACACGACCAATTTTATTTTTACGAACAATTATTCATTTTTAATAGTTATCACTATTATAGTGGCTCACAAGCAATTGTTATAATTTTTGTTTGGCAAAGCACTGCTTTGGCCAATCACAATGCACTGTCGGGGCGCAGTGCATTGTGGGGCGTGGTGGGCAAACAGCCCGCCAAACGCCCTTTCTGTTCATGCGTTCGCTGAACACACAGCCGATGTTCGAGTTGAACTTATGTTTGACGCAAACATGGAGCCCATCTCTGTGTATACATAGCGCATACACCGCAATCCCTGCTGTCAAGAAGCTCACAACCTAAGGTCTCTATCTCACATGTTAGGGACAATTTAGCAGCCAATGAACCCTATAGCGTGTTTTTGGAGTGCAAACACAGGAAGGTCATGCACACTCCATAGATGTCGTCCTGGATGGGATTTGATCCAAGGACCCCGGTGCTGCAAGGCACAAGTCTAACCACAAGGTCGCATACCTGTGTCCTGGTCGTCCTCCTCTCTCTGGAGCTCCTGCAATAACGGCAGGAAATTGTGGCCATGCAGATAATAAGACATTCACCAACAAAACTGGATTGCTGATATTGATTCCGGGGAACCCGCCGCCAACTCAAACAGCGGCGGAGGATGTTATGAGCCCCAGAGGAACTGCGATTCTGCTGGAAGGAAGACGGAAGGGCTGAGAACATTCACCGTTTTCCTGCATAAGGAGACGGCCTTATCAAGAATATTCCAGGAAAAGGAACAATATCCACTGACCCCCCCCCCCCCATCTCTTCCCAGCCGATCTCACATTGAAGGGCCGACTGCTGAGCAAAATGCAACCTTCAGGTTAGTTCCCCTTTAACAAAAAATTGCCAGGTTGCAGGTAAGTGGTATCTGTAGATAAAAAAAAAACTGCAGCTTTGACTAATGCCGGCCATACATGGGTCGAAATTCAACCGATTTTTCGTCCGAAAATCGGACCTAAGAATAATCAGCCGATTTTCGCTCTGTTAGTGGGTCAATAGCACCGGCCGGTTTTCGTGGTTCCTCCCCTTTTCGGTGATCAAGCATGTTGGAAAATTCGTGAAAAACGACCAATTTTTGGACTCAGTGATAGTCAAATCGTATGATCGGTTTTCCAAAAAGAATATGCGCATGAGCCGTGTCCTGGAAGGAACAGAAGTTTTGCCTGTTATATGGGGTGAACTTTATGACTTGGTTGGCCGATTTTCGAAATCATTGATGGCACCATCGGATTACTGAGCGA
The DNA here is from genome assembly GCF_062004578.1 of Staurois parvus. Lineage (NCBI taxonomy): Eukaryota > Metazoa > Chordata > Amphibia > Anura > Ranidae > Staurois > Staurois parvus. The sequence goes on from NW_028318804.1 coordinate 1,606,067, forward strand.
ACAACGTTTTCGATTTCCGAACAAAAAAATCGTTCGGAATTCGACCAATGTATGGCCTGCATAGGGCTCCATGCACACGGGGCATTTTAATAGTGCTGGTAATGTTAGCTGTGTAAAGTCATGTTAAAAATGCGAGTTTTTTAGCGTTTTTGCATTAGCGCCGTTTTTTGCGTTTGTGTTTTTTAGCAGTTTTTTTACCATAAAAAAATTTTTTTTGGTAAGGAAAATGTCCAAAAACGCCGGTTTGCTGCAATTTAACACATCCCAGCCAAAAAACGTTGATTACAATCTATGTGTGTATGGACACATAGGATGACATGCTGGGGATGGACACATAGGAGAACACGCCGGGGATGGACACATAGGAGAACACGCCGGGGATGGACACATACTGTAGGAGAACATGCTGGGGATGGACACATAGGATAACATGCCAGGGATGGACACATAGGATAACATGCCAGGGATGGACACGTAGGATAACATAACCGGGATGGACACATAGGAGAACATGCCGGGGATGGACACGTAGGAGAACATGCCGGGGATGGGCACGTAGGATAACATGCCGGGGATGGGCACGTAGGATAACATGCCGGGGATGGGCACGTAGGATAACATGCCGGGGATGAGCACGTAGGAGAACATGCCGGGGATGAGCACGTAGGAGAACATGCCGGGGATGGGCACGTAGGAGAACATGCCGGGGATGGGCACGTAGGAGAACATGCCGGGGATGGACACGTAGGATAACATGCCGGGGATGGACACGTAGGATAACATGCCGGGGATGGACACGTAGGAGAACAGGCTGGGGATGTACACGTAGGATAACACGCCGGGGATGGACACGTAGGAGAACACGCCGGGGATGGACACCTCGGATAACACGCCGGGGATGGACACCTAGGATAACACGCCAAGGATGGACACCTAGGATAACACGCCAAGGATGGACACCTAGGATAACACGCCGGGGATGGACACCTCGGATAACACGCCGGGGATGGACACCTCGGATAACACGCCGGGGATGGACACCTCGGATAACACGCCGGGGATGGACACCTCGGATAACACGCCGGGGATGGACACACAGGATAACACGCCGGGGATGGACACACAGGATAACGCGCCGGGGATGGACACACAGGATAACACGCCGGGGATGGACACACAGGATAACATGCCGGGGATGGACACAGGAGAACACGCGGGGGATGGACACGTAGGATAACACACCGGGGATGGACACGTAGGAGAACATGCCGGGGATGGACACGTAGGATAACATGCCGGGGATGGAAACATAGGAGAACATGCCGGGGATGGACACATAGGATAACATGCTGGAGGGTTTACTGGCTGTAGAAAAAAAACATCAAAAACCAAAAGCAGCCACAGCCGCAGGACTAAAGTTGAATAACACCCTTTGTTATAGGTGAAGGCCATTTCCCTACCTTGTGATGCCTGGTCAAAAAACTCCACTATCCTGCCTTGTTGCTAGGATGTTGCTAAGATGCTCCCAGCTGTTACTGCTCACTCACACTATCACAGGTACAAGCTTTCTTTCTGATTGTGAGCCCAGCTCTGCAACTTGTCATGAGACTTTGAACTCCCAAGTCACACTGGTGTGAACCAGGGTCAAGTCTGGGTGCACACCTAAACATTTTCTGCGGTGTTTTGCGGAAAAGCAGTACAGTCCATTTAACGTGATTTCCTATGGGACGGGTTCACATCGCCATGTTTTCAACCGGTGCGTTTTTTGGAAAGGGTCAGGGACTTTTTTAAATGCAAAAAGTTGCGTTTTTGGTTCTATTGACTTCAATAGAGCCGCTGCAGAAAAACATGTAGCGTGTTTTTGCTGTGTTTTGCATTTTAATTTGCCTGGCAACCAAAAAATGCATAAAAAATGCACGAAAAACACATGCAAAAACGCAAGAAGCACTGCGGAAACGGATCAAACGTCATTTCCCTACCTTGTGATGCCTGGTCAAAAAACTCCCAGAGATGGTGTCCAACCATCCTGCCTTGTTGCTAGGATGTTGCTAAGATGCTCCCAGCTGTTACTGCTCACCCACACTATCACAGGTACAAGCTTTCTCTCTGATTGTGAGTCCAGCCCTGCTGCCATGGAGGAGATGGTGAACAGCACATGTGTGGAGGGTTGAGAGTGCACTCCTGTGATGATGGGGTGAGAGCAGTAATGACTGGGAGAGACTTAGAAAAATCCTAGCAACGAGGCAGGAGGGGTGAGTGCCATCTCTGGAATTTTTTAGCCAGGCTTGTAGAGGTTCAGTAGGCAAACCTATAGCAAGGACCTTATCCAACTTTAGCCCCAATTTACATCAGTCGCGTGGCTCTGTGTTCCGACTTTGCTGTGCGACTTCATTGCAGCTTGGCGACATTCATTACGACTTCATTACCAGAAGTCAATGCAAATCGCAATGAAATCTCTTAGATTGTAAGCTTCCTGGATCAGGGCCCTTCTATCCCTCTTGTATTGAACTGTATTGTTGCTGTATTGTCTCCCGTTATATTGTAAAGTGCTGAGCAAACTGTTGGCGCTATATAAATCCTGTATAATAATATATAAATCCTGTATAATAATAATAAAGTCGCACAAAAACGGTGCAGGAGCCTTTTTCAAAAGTCGCTGCGACCTGAGTTGCACCGATTGGAATAGTTCAATTGCTGGTAATGGGGAGCAACTTGTCATGAGACTTTGAACTCCCAAGTCGCACGACAAGTCGCACTGCTGTGAACCAGGGCTAAGTCTTCTGCAGCATTTTGCGGAAACGCACTACAGTCCATTTAACGTGATTTCCTATGGGACACGTTCACATTGCCGTGTTTTCAACCGGTGTGTTTTTTTGGAAAGGGTCAGGGACTTTTTTAAATGCAAAAAGTTGCATTTTTTGTTCTATAGACTTTAATAGAGACGCTGCAGAAAAGCATATAGTGCGTTTTTGCTGCGTTTTGCATTTTAATCTGCCTAGCAACAAGAAAAAAATGCATCAAAAACATGGCAAAAATGCAGAAACGGATCAAACGCAAACTGCATAGGTGTGAACCAGGGATAAGTCAAAGCTGCATAGTTCACTTTTATCTGCAGGAATTCTTTACCCGCATAGGCAGTTTTTGCTGAAAGTGAACTAACCCTTAAAATCCAACATATATAGTGAAAGAGCCCACCTAACACAAGTGTAGCGTTGATTTGATTAAAAACGATTACAATGATTGGTACCACTTGGAGAGAAAAGAAACAGAAAACAAGCGGAGCGGCAACATAGCACAAAACCTGCTTATATATATATATATATATAGTGTCTAAATACAATACATTATATTCTCAAATCATTATGGGTATGTAGGTGTTTTACAGTAGAATGAAAAAAAGACTATAGGCATTTTATGGTCATTTAAGAAAAAGACTGACATTCATTCTGACTTTGTAATTGTTTTTAAGCAATGCCATGCTACTCCTGTGTTTTGTGGGCTGTATCAATATATATGTTGGATTTTTATTTTAAAATTTTGTATGCTATGAGGAAGGTTTTGTAACCCGAAATGCGTTAGAATAAATGCAGGTACAATATCCAAAATGTTAACGCGTTTTGGCTTGCAAAACCTTCCTCACAGCATACAAAATTTTTAAATAACTATCCAAAATATATATTGATACAGCCCACCAAACACAGGAGTAGCATGGCATTGCTTAAAAAACAATTACAAAGTCAAAATGGACATCAATCTTTTTCTTAAATGACCATAATATGCTTATAGTCGTTTTTCATTCTTCTCTAAAACACCTACATAGCCATAACGATTTGAGAATATAATGTATTGTATCTAGACTATATATATATATATATATATATATATATATATATATATATATATATATATATATATATATATATATATAAAATGTCTAAATACAATACATTATATTCTATATGTAATATATATATATATATATATATATATACACACACACACACATTTTTAGCAGGTTTTGTGCTATGTTGCGCTCCCCTTATTTTGTTTGTTATTATTATTATACAGGATTTATTTATTATTATACAGGATTTATATATTATTATTATTATACAGGATTTATATCGCGCCAACAGTTTGCTCAGCACTTTACAATATAACGGGAGACAATACAGCAACAATACAGTTCAATACAAGAGGGATAGGAGGGCCCTGATCCTGGGAGCTTATATTTGTTTCTTTTTTCTCCAAGTGGTACCAATCATTGTCAGTTTTTTTAATCAATGCATTGCTACACCTGTGTTTGGTGGTCTCTTTCACTATATATGTTGGATTTTTATTTTAAAATACTGTACATTATGCGGAAGGCTTTGTAAGCCGAAATGCGTTAGATTTTTGGATATTGTAATGCATTAAAAACAAACCGCAGAGTTGCCGGCTATTATCAATGGATTTATACTGCAAAGGGTGGACACTGTAGCCAGAACACCGGACTTGTGATTCCACACAGTCCAGCTTGGGAAAGATTTGTCTCGGGATAGGTACTGTGGCCTTTCCATCTTGGGTGCTAAAGAAAGGTAAGCTCTGATGAAGAAGGTTCGTCCTTTGAAACGCGTCAGCTGTTCCCTGGGTGTCCACTCCTCTGATGGGACTTAGTCCTTTTGAGGACTTACATGCATGATATACTTCCGTGTTTGTGAGTATTATTCTGTTATCAATATATTTTGGCTTACTGAGGTAATGCGTAAGGTTTGTTGCGCTTTTTGTTTGTTTTTGCTTTTCGCTAAAGAAAGGTGACCAGGCATAGTGCGGCACACAGCTCATCATATGAAGACAGGTAACAGGGAGTTGTTGGGGAGTCCCTTGACGCTGTGCGTCAGTAAATGTCCTGCGATAAAACAGAAATAGGAGGCAGCAATGATCTCACACACTTCACACGCTTCTCTGGCAGAGATAAATGGAGCGTATTTACATCAAAGTCTGTATTCAGCAGGAATGTACAGACATCTCCGCTCACAGATGAGCCAGTCAGCAGTTTTCCCGGATGGATGGCGAGGGACGGTACGGAGAGTCCGGGGTGAGGAAACCTGCGCTCAGCTGCAGCATGGGAGGTTCCAGGCTGTTGATGCACACCTTGTAATTAAACATGAAAATGGTGATAAGAAGAAATTGGTGAAATCTCTCGGTGGTGAAACAATGGGGGAATCATAGCATGAAAGGATATGACACAATACTGAGGTCGGTATACAAGGATGAGTGCAGTGACCTGTAGAAAGCCACCCAGGACCAGAATTCATCACTCAGCACCCCACCCGGCCGAAAACCCAGGAGGGGGCTGAATGACGTGCACACCTTTGGTAACCTAAGTCACAGAGCTGGAACAAGCATGTAGCCATTGAAGTCAGAAACACTGATCTGCATACTTGTTCAGGGTTAGTAAAGCTAAAGGATCAGCATGACAGCCAGGTCTGGCATTTTCAGATGGGAAGCTCAGCAGTGGAGATGTACATGTCAGCACAGATGTTCTGTAAAAATAATTTGTGAAAGTAAAGCCGGCCATATATGGATCGAAATTCAGCTGGTTCAGCCCAGATTCGGTCCATGCATGGGCAGATTGATTGTACCCAAGTCGACCTATCAGAAGAATGGTGCTCCATTTTCTATCCTTCTGTTCAGGAGGTGGGCACCCCATTTTTTGCTCCATTGTCTGCCCATCTATACAGGTAGATGGCGCTCCATTCTCTGCCCCTCTGTACAGAAAAGTGCTCCATTTTTTGCCCCTCTGTACAGAGGAAGGGTGCTCAATTCTATGTCCCTTTGTTCAAAAGGAGGAAGCTCTCTGTCTCTGTCCCTCAGTTCAGGAGAAGGGCACTCCATTTCTGATCCACTGTACAGGGAGAGGGCGCTCCATTTCTGACCCACTGTACAGGGAGAGGGCGCTCCATTTCTGACCCACTGTACAGGGAGAGGGCGCTCCATTTCTGACCCACTGAACAGGAGGAGGGTGCTCCATTTCTGACCCACTGTACAGGCAGAGGGCGCTCCATTTCTGACCCACTGTATAGGGAGAGGGCGCTCCATTTCTGACCCACTGAACAGGAGGAGGACGCTCCATTTCTGACCCACTGTACAGGGAGAGGGCGCTCCATTTCTGACCCACTGTACAGGGAGAGGGCGCTCCATTTCTGACCCACTGTACAGGGAGAGGGCGCTCCACTTCTGACCTACTGAACAGCAGCAGGGCGCTCCATTTTTTGCACCTTTGTACTGGAAGAAGACACTCCATACTCTGCTCCTCTATATAGGAGGATGGTGATCCATTTTTTGCCCCTTTGTATAGGAGAAGGGCAATCTCTTCTCTGCCCCTCTGTACAAAAGGAGGGTGCTCCATTCTCTGTACTGGAGGAGGGCATTCCATTCTCTGTCTTTCTTTACAGGAGGAAGGCACTTCATTCTCTGAAAATGAGGAGGGTGCTTCATTCTCTGTACCAGATGAGGGCGCTCTATCTTCTGCACCAGAGGAGGGCGCTCCATTCTCTGCAATGTGCAGGAGGAGGGCACTCCATTCTCTTTACCAAAGGATGACACTCCATTCTCTGTACAAGGTGAGGACACTCTGTTCTTTGTACCAGAGGAGGGTGCTCCATTCTCTGTCCTTCTGTACAGGAGGAGAGCTCTCCATTCTCTGTACCGGAGGAGGGTGCTCCATTCTCTGTACAGGTGGAGGGCACTCCATTATCTGTCCTTCTGTATAGTAGGAGAGCGCTCCATTCTCTGTACCAGAGGAGGGCACTTAATTCTTTGTACCGGTGGAAGATGCTCCATTCTCTGTACAGGAGGAGGGTGCTCCATTCTCTGTACAGGAGGAGGGCGCTCCATTCTCTGTCCTTCTGTACCGGAGGAGGGCACTCAATTCTCTGTACCGGAGGAGGACGCTCCCTTCTCTTTACCGGAGGAGGACGCTCCATTCTCTGTCCTTCTGTATAGTAGGAGGACACTCCATTCTTTGTACCGAAGGAGGGCGCTCCATCCTCTGTACAGGAGGAGGGTGTTCCATTCTCTGTCCTTCTGTATAGTAGGAGGGCGCTCCATTCTCTGTCCTTCTGTATAGTAGGAGGGCACTCCATTCTTTGTACCGGAGGAGGGCGCTCCATTCTCTGTACAGGAGGAGGGCGCTCCATTCTCTGTCCTTCTGTATAGTAGGAGGGCGCTCCATTCTCTGTACCAGAAGAGGGCACTCCATTCTCTGTACAGGAGGAGGGCGCTCCATTCTCTGTCCTTCTGTATAGTAGGAGGGTGCTCCATTCTCTGTCCTTCTGTATAGTAGGAGGGCACTCCATTCTCTGTACCAGAGGAGGGCACTCCATTCTCTGTACAGGAGGAGGGCGCTCCATTCTCTGTCCTTCTGTATAGTAGGAGGGCGCTCCATTCTCTGTACCAGAAGAGGGCACTCCATTCTCTGTACAGGAGGAGGGCCCTCCATTCTCTGTATTGGAGGAAGGCGCTCCATTCTCTGTCCCTCAGTTCACGAGGAAGGTGCTTCAATCTCTGCCCTTCAGTTCAGGAAGACACTCTGTTTTTTGCCTTTTTGTACAGGAGGAGGGCATTCCATGCTCTGTACAGGAGGGTGCTCCATTCACTGTACCGGAGAAAGGCACTCCATTCTCTCTCCCTCAGTTGAGAAGGAAGCTGCTTCAATCTCTGTCCTTCAGTGCAAAAAAAGAGGGTGCTCCAGTCTTTGCCCTTTTGTACAGGAGGAGGGCATTCCATGCTCTGTCCCTCTAAAAAGGACGAGGGTGTTTTATTCTCTGTTCCTCTGTACAGAAGAGGGGCGCTCCATGATCTGCATCTCTATACAGGAGAAGGGTGCTCTGTTTTTCCGTAGGCTCTCTGGTTGTTTATACTTTGGATATATGATGTTTAACCAGGAGAAGAGGCTGGAAGAGCAGAAAAAGCTTAGGTACCGGACACTGACAGTTTCCAGATGCTGGGGGCAGGGGGGGCACTGATGCGTACTCCACTAAACCTACTACAATGTACAATAATTCACACATTGCTGTATACAGCACGACATACATTGTAACATTGTAATGCATGACATAATACATACCATAGGCACCAGGCTGCATCACATCCAATATCAAAAAGCTGTTCATAACACTGCCCCAAACTACATCACCGACCTGATATCCATCTACCACCCAAAACGTACTCTCCGCTCCTCACAAGACCTCCTACTCTCCAGCTCCCTGGTCTCCTCCCAGGACTTCTCCAGAGCCTCCCCCATCCTCTGGAACTCACTACCCCAATCTGCCAGACTGTCACCTACCCTCCTCACCTTTAGGCACACCCTGAAAACCCATCTCTTCAGGGAAGCCTACCCTGCCCTCACCTAACTGCTGATCTCCTCCACTCTCCCCACCACTCCATCCCCCACAGCTATTTCCTCCTGTACCACTCTCCCCTCCCTCCTAGATTGTAAGCCCCAAGGAGCAGGGCCCTCGAACCCCTCGTGTATTGTATTGTTACTGTTACTGTCTCGTGTATTGTCTCCCATTGTAATGTACAGCGCTGAGCAAACTGTTGGCGCTATATAAATACTGTATAATAATAATAATAGTAATATCATAGAAATAGTTCTTATAGGAAATAATCATTCCTCTTTACTCTCCAACATTCCACTTATTTAATGTTTTGAATCTAATTGCACTAAACGGGAAGCTATAAGTTCATTTAGAGTTATGGTCTTAGTTTATCTGAAAAGTTATGGAGTTTAGGATTTCTCCCATTTCCAATTATTTATTAATAATAAAATTAATAATTGCATTCCAGCGAGCTGTGTCTGGAAAGGCGCACTCTCCCCCGAACAACGTCTCTGCACATTGTACTCAGCAGCTCTGACACCGAATCTGATATATGAGAAATATTTCCCCCGACAGGTTTTATAGGAATGTTTTATTGGCAATTAGGAGATGAGGAGCAATCATTTCCAGATGGAGAATTCCTGTATGGAGAGCAGAGAGTATAGATGGGGAACTGGAGACGTATACCCTGGAATGTACGTGACCCATCCTGGGCCCTCTGGTTTTATGACTGTGGGGCATCACTCAGTGTGGTGGGGTGAAGATCAGAGAATTTGGATGGAATAAATTATGATGTAGTATGAGATTATATAGTTCTTAGGCTTCCAGGCCTACATAGTCAAAAGCCCATATATCATCCTTACTCAACCTTTTCACCCCAGATGAATTCCAAAAAAATAATTTTCAGGTCTTGCTTAAACCAATTCATTGAAGGTCATTGGGAAGAAGGCCCCCTTACATTGGTGGCCAGTGGAAGAATTCCCCTTACATTGGTGGTCAATGGGAAAAATACCCTTACATTGTAGGTAAAAGGGAAGAAAGTTCCATACATTGGTAATCAATGGTAAGAATGGCTATTACATTGGGGGCCAGTTGGAAGAATCCCCCTTACATTGGTGGTCAATGGGAAAAATACCCCTTACATTGGAGGTAAGAGGGAAGAATGTTCCTTACATTGGTAATCAATGTTAAGAATGGCCATTACATTGGGTGCCAGTTGGAAGAATCCCCCTTACATTGGTGGACAGTGGGAAGAATTTCCTTTACATTGGTGGCCTTTGGGAAGAAAATCCTTCCAATTGGTGGTCAGTAGGAAGAATGCTCCTTACATTGATGGTCAGGGGGAGAAGGAGGAGGACACACTGAAGGAGCTCTCCCTGAGAAGCCTGGGCCTTGCCTGCTAGCTTGGCCCAGGAACCATACCTGATCCAGGGGGAGGCCCTGGGAAGGATCCCCCTGATGACACAGGGCCTAGTGAGGAGGAGGAGGTGGAGGGCCTGACTGTGGGTCCAGGCCCTGGTGAGGATGTGGATGTGTACAGACAGAGGATTATTGATCGATTCTTGAAGATTGATAGAGTTGAGGAAAAACATAATTTTGAAAGCTGTACACAAATCCTTCAGAGCCAAATACTGCCAGGCCTGGCGTAAGAATCAATTGGCGATAAAGCCAGAGCTACAGCAGATGGAGGAAAAAGTAAAGAAACAATCTTTATTGTTGGAAAAGCTAAAAGCAAGAAGTGGAGCATTTACAGAAAAGTTTGATAATGGGAGGAGATTTGCCTGCCAAACATCAATGAGTTCTGTGGATCAGCAGCCTCATGTAATGGATGACCCGGATCCATCTACTTCTGCGTCTCTCCCCCCATGTCAGGCTCTCCCCCGTCTCTCCCCACCGGCAACCAGCCAGGGGGTTGAGAGTGAGCATGGAAACTTAAGATTCTTCCAGCAGATGGAGTCACCCCTGAGAGCAGACAAGTTTGCCTTTTCCGATGAGGATAGACAGAGGAGGTATAGACCAGCAAAGCCAGTACTGGTGAAGAAGTCCCACTACACCAAGATGGCTGCTTCCAGCATGTCTGCCCCACTGGCTGTGGTGAATGGTGTCCCAACTGAGGACCAAAAAGAGAAGGAGCTCTGCAAGGAGACGGCTGTTAGTCTTTCTGCTATAGAGAAACCCTCTGAAGACATGAAGGGAAAACACCTGACAGAGATGTTTCCAAACAATCAGAGGAATATTGTCATGTACCTGATAGAAGTCGGAATTGACGAAGTCAGCCTCTCTTGTATCTCCAACCCAGGCCCCACTGAAGGTGAAATAGATGGTGCCAAGGGACAGGAGGAACCAGGGGCAGACTGACAACTCATGGGGCCCCCGGGCAATAGGGGATCATGGGGCCCCTGTGTCCTTGCCCAAACTCAAAAAAGCCTATAAAAGGTACCAGGGGCATCTCATGGTGCCCCCTACAAACCCCGGGCTGGCTACCAAAAAATCGCCTGGGCCAGATGGATTGACAGCTGAATTTTACAAGTGTTTTAAGTCCATTCTGGCTCCCTTTTTAGTGGTGGTTTTTAACAACTGTCTAGAAGAGGGTTTGCTCCCTCCCTCCATGAGGCAATCTTCTGTGATTCTTCTGTTCAAAGGAAAAGACCCCTCAATGAATGAGAAATGGCGCCCCATCAGTCTTCTCAATGTTTATAGATCTTGGCAAAGATTCTTTTTTGGCGCTTGTCGTCAGTAGGAGGTGATTTGTTGTCCAGCCATCAGCACTGTTCCGTACAAGGTAGACGTACCTTTTCAGCAGTTTTGGCTATCCGGGAGGCTTTGGAACGATGCAGGGCTGCTGGATGGAGAAAGTACTTGCTGGCAGTGGATCAGGCAAAAGTTTTGATCGAGTGAATCATGAATATCTGTGGTTGCTACTTGGTAGATATGGCCTGCAAGGGAGGTTTATAGAGGGGCTGAGAGCTTCCCATTTGTTAATGGTTGGGCCTTTTGAGGTTGGCTTTGGTGTGCACCAGGGATGTCCTTTGAGCCCCCTGCTATATGCTTTTGCAATCGACCCCTTTGTGAGAAGGCTAGAGGGTGCATCATTGTACGGGGTGCCTCTGGGCATTGCTGGTGCGCCGCCTTTGAAGGTTGTGTCCTATGTTGATGATGTGTCTGTTATTATCTCTGAGGCGCAGGAGCTGGTCTCTGCGATAGAGCAGTACACAGATGCTTCTGGCTCTAAAGTCAACCATGAAAAGAGTTTTCTGGATGGGTGAGGAGGGTGAAAGCTTCGGAATTCCGGATGCCTTCCTGGAGCCCGAGCAGGAAATTAAAGCGTTGGGCATCAAATTTGGTCCTGGTGATTATGGTCATCGAAATTGGGGAAGCAGGTTGGTAGATGCCAATGCCAAAGCAGCAAGCTGGAAGAGATGGAGGCTTTCCTTGAGGGAGAGGGTTGACTTAATCAAAACTTATCTGATCCTGATCTTTTTATATGTCCACTTTGTCGGTATCTCTATATGCAAGGGTCTATAGCTGCTTTTTCCAACTGTTATGGGAAAATAGGGTGAACCTGATCAAATGCAGTGTAACTGACCTGTCCAAGTGGGAGGGTGGCCTTGGAATGGTTAACCCGATAGTTTTCTTTTCTTTGCTCTTTTTAAAGTACAATCTTGGTAATATGTTAGCAGAGACCCCGCTGGGACGAGTGGGTATTTTTCAGTCTTGGTTTAAGCCTTCTCTGCGTTGCTGGGAAGATGGCGGGCAAGTGAAAAGTCTGAGAGTCCGACATGACTTCGGCAGTGGCAGGTGACAGTGGAGAATATCAGGTCCTTTCCCAGGAAGCTTCTGGAGGAGAGGATTTTGGCTTCTGCTTTCAGTGTGTCACTGACCTTAAAGGATTGCCCAGACTCCGTAATGAGGGAGAGGTTGCGTTTAATTAATTTGGAGAGAATCCCTTTGAAGTTTAGGGATCAAGCCTGGCTCACTTTCCATGGAAGGCTGTATGTGAGAGGAACCCGAAGCATCGCCGTGTGGATGATCGGGATTGTCCTAGAGCGGAGTGTGTTGGTAAAGTGGAGTCTATGGACCACTTTCTGCTCCAGTGTCGCTTTAACATAGAGGTGTATAAAAGGGTGGGGAGGGCTCTGGGCATCCCTTTCTCTATCGCATGAGTTATGCAGAGTGGGTGTAAGGGGCATTCCCAGCTCACTGGGACTTTGATTTGGACACACTTTTTCTACTTAGTATAGTTGTTCGTTACTTCACATGGAATGCATGGTTTCAGACTGCGGAAGAAAGTCCTCCCTGTTGAGGTGGTGGTGCACAATATTCTGGGTGAGGTTGGGAAGATTTGGGGTCTTGAGAAGGGCAAAGAGCCTTGGGCGGTCTAGATAGGGGCGTGGAGGAATATCAGACCTTCCTTTGGTGAACTGTCCATCTCTGGGTGAGGGACTCTTTTCTTTTCCTGTTCTTTTTACTCCCTTAGTTTTTGTTGGTTAAGATCTTCTTTTGGAAGAAGGGCTGCATGCATAATAGGTGCGGGGTTGTTTCTTGACCTCTCAGGTTTGATGTCTGGTGTAGTGATGTGAGTGGTAGTAAGATTTATTTCCCCCACTAATGACAGGTTTATTTCTGAGAGTTTTGCTTTTGTCTGACAGCAGATTTTGCTATATTTATTTTTGTTTTTGTGCAAATATGTATATAATGATTTATTTTTGTATATTCTGTATATGATGTTATGTTTTTTGATTGCAAGACTTTTAATAAATAAAAACTGGGAAGAATGCCCCTTACTTTGGTGGCCAGTGGAAAGAATGTCCCTTACATTGGTGGCCAGTGGGAAGGATGCTCCTTACATTGGTGGCCAGTGGGAAGGATGCTCCTTACATTGGTGTACAGTGGTAAGGATGTTTCTTACATTGGTGTACAGTGGGAAGAATGCTCCTTACAGTGATGGTGAAAAGCCCACCCTTACAGACTGCTACAAAGATTGTTGGTGTCATGCAGCCAGCTCTGACAAATGAACTGGCCCTGGAATTATGCAGGCATCATCAAATGTAAGGTCAATTAACTATAGCTCAAGGAACCTCCAGCAACCTCTGGAGGAACCTTAGGATTTCATAGAACCCTGGTTGAGAATAGCTGTTCTGTACTATAAAGAAATGCCTAATGCAAAGGATACAGATGGCTACTGCCCAGGGGTGGGCTGACAACTCATGGGGCCCCCGGGCAATAGAGGATCATGGGGCCCCTGTGTCCTTGCCCAAACTCAAAAAAGCCTATGAAAAAGGTACCAGGGGCATCTCATGGGGCCCCCTACTGATCCCGGGCCCTCGGACAGTGCCCGAGTTTCCAAATGGTCAGTCCGCCCCTGCTGCTGCCCCTTGCCTATTGAGTCCAAGGCGGCCTACCAGTGCCAGACAGTAATACTTGTCAGCCGTAGACCACTATGCTTTACCCGCCATCAATATTGTAAGGCTGCAATGCCAGCAGTGCTCCACCCTTGCTCTATATCACCTACCCTGTACCATATTGTTTTACAATGATGGATGCTGGGAACACAGGGATTTATATAAGGATAACATATGATGAGCACATAGTACCCTGTGCCTGTAGGGTGTTCATATGTGACGGATACCCTACAAAATAATATTGTGTTTTAAGTACATGAAGCCATGTATGAATATAGTATACTGTATATTCTGATCTCATCAATCTGCTTGTTTTTCCCTTCCTCCTGTTGTTTGGTATCTACTCTACTTACAGTATGTATGTAAGTCAGTGATTTCTTGGTGATCAGCACACTGTTCCTCACACAGATTTGAACGTTCTACAAAGATTACTATATATTCACTATATAAAATATATTCTGCTAACCAATAAAACACATTGCCACACATTTTCCTTTCTTGAGGCTATCTGTGATTAATTAATTTTATTGTGAAGACTTCTACTCTCTGCCTTCTTCTTATCTCATCCATGTGGAAGTATCTCTCTGGAGGTGAGCCTCCCTCATGTTTTGTAATCAGCTGGAAGATGGGAAAGAAAAGGAGTTTGTGGAGGTATTGTGGGGTATTTTAAAGGTACAGAGGGGTAAGGGGTAGGTGGAGTTCACCAAGAAGAGTGATTGAATAAGTGATTGAATAAGATATGTTGGGTGTGTTGCCGCAGTAGGGTATTAAGAGGTACGGTGGAGAGGTGACAGGGTAATGTGGAGTGGTGGGGAGGGTGAAGGGAAAGTGGAGTAGGTAGAGGTACAGTGGGGTAGTTATCTGTACAGTGGAGGATAGAAAAGTTTGGTTAGGTAGGTGGAGGGTTGGCAGGGTAGGTGGAGGAGAGGTAGGGAATGTGAAGGGGTGGTGAGATAGGTAGAGGAATAACGAGGTAGTTGGAGAAGTGGTGAAGTAGGTTGCAGGGTAGGGGGAAAAGTGGTTGAATACATAGAGGAGGAGCAGTGTAGATGAAGGAGTGGTGGATTATGTGAAAGAGTAAAGGGGTAGTGGAGATGATGGAGGGGTTGTGGGGGAGGTGAGGGAGTAGTGGAAGGAGAGATGGAAGAGTGGTGGGGTAGTTAGGTAAAGGGGTAAGTAAGAGGGTAGTGGCATAGGTAGAGTTGTGGTAGGGTAGGTTGAGTAATGTTGGGGTAAGTGGAGGGTTAGATAGATAAACAGATGGCAGATTAGGAAGGGAAGTGGTGGGGCAGAGGAGTAGTGGGATAGATAGAGGGGTGGCAGGGTAGGGGAAGAGTAGGTGGGGTGGGTATCAGTACAGTGGAGTATTAACAGGTACAGTGGGGTAAGTAGAGAGTTAGCACAGTAGGTAAAAGGGGGGTGGGGTAAGTGGAGGAGTGGCAAGGTAGGTAGAGGAGCAATAGAGCAGGTAGAGTAGGTAGAGGGGCGGTGGGTGGAGCAGTGACAGTTTAGGCAGAGGAGTGGTGAGATAGGTGGAGTGGTGAGGTAGTTAGAGGAATGGGGGGTAGGTGGTGGTGTAGGGGTGGTTGATGGGTGACAGGAAAGGCAGGAAAGTGGTGGGTGTAAGTGGATTTATTGTGGGATAGGTGGAAGAAACGGAGTGGTGGTGGGGAAGATGGGGTAGCTGAAGTAGGTCAAGGAGTAGTGGGGAAGATGGAGGTATAGTGGCGTAAATAGAAGAGAGGTGGGATATATAGAGGCAAGGTGGGGGAGGTAGAATGGTATTGGAGTAGATGGGGGAGGTGAGGAAAGCTGCAAAAATATTAGAATAAATAGAGGAGTGGTGGGGTAGGTGGAGGGTTGGCGAAGTGGGTAAATGAGGGGTGGTGGAGTAGGCAGAAGCATGGTCAGGTAGGTGGGGAATCGTATCGGGAGATACAGGAATGGTGAGGTAGGTAGAAGACTGGTGGGGTAGATGGAGGAGTGGTGAGGTAGGTAGAGGAGTGGTGAGGTAGGTGGAGGAGAGCTGGGGTTGGCAGAGGAGTTATGGTGGAGATGGAGGAGTGGTATGGTGGGTAGAGAAGGTATGGGGTAGATGGAGCTAAGGTAGGATATGGTGGAAGTATGGTGGTATAGGAGAAGGAACTATGGGGTAGATGAAGGTATGCTGAAGCATGTAGGTATGTTGGGATTGGTTGAGGTATGGCTGAAAAGAGGGCAATAGAGGAGTGGTGGGGTAGGCAGAGGTACTATAAAGTAGGTGGGGTTGGTGGAGGTACATTGGGATAGGTGGAGGTTTTGCTGGGGGGGGGGGGGGTATTCAGTGAAAAACAATAGAAGTATGTTAGGGTAGGTGGAGGTACGATAGGGTAGGGGGAGGTACACTGGTGTAGGTGAAAGTCAGATAGGGTTGGTTGGGTAGATGAAGGTTTAGTAAAGTAGGTCAGCATATGGTGGAATATACTGTAGTAGAGGAATGGTGGGGTAGGTGGAGGTAGTGGCAGGATATAGTAGATGTATGCTGGAGTATGGAAGTACATTGGGGTAGGTGGAGGTACAGCAGGTTATTAGATCTATGGTCAAGAAGGTGAAGCTATAGTTGGGTAGGTAAAGCAGTAGTGTAGTAGGTGGAGGTGTAGGCGGAGGTATTGTGAGTTAAGTAGAAGAGTGGTAGGGGTACAATGGTGCTACAGTGGGATATAGTTGGGGTAATTAGATCTATGGTCAAGTGAAGGAAGAACTGCATAGACTGAAGCACAAGATAGTGAATGGACTCAGGTTCACGATTTGTTTTGGCTAGATGCAGATTGGCAGCCATTCAGGATTCAGAGATACTGATAAAGACTAATTGGCCACACATTGAGATCTGCAGGTGAAATACCTGACCCCATTCAGCTGCCTCCTGACACATGGTGGGGCCACAGACTACGCAGAGGGGAACATTCTTAAATCCATCGAAGAGAACCTGTCATTAGCCAGCCAGTGTAATTTGTCATCTCCAACCTGCTTAGTTACATTGCTAGTTCTGGGGTGGTGATGGGAAGGTGGGGGCACATGTTCATCCTCTCTACCCTGGAACTGGCATAACCCTTACTGAAGTCCAACCATACATTATGGTGTGTGCTCCTCAATGGTATTGTACCCACAGGTTCTCTTGAGACATCTGATGTGTGTCCACGTTCTGCTCACACCATGACAACGTTTAACCCCACCATGGCCTCATCTCAAGAATGGAGGGTTTGTCCAAGTAATGATTAGATGTGATTGCCTGGGCCCTGAATTGTCCAACATGCTGGGAAGTCTCTGCAATAGGCTTCCAGTATCCTGAGATCTATGGCAGAGGAACGGGATCAGGGAAATTCAGTGCTTCTTCTTCCTTTCTCAGCGTATCGTCCTCTGATATCTGGAGAGAAATCCATAATTCACGTAAATCAGGGAAATTAATCTCATGACTATTTTCGCTGACATTCCTGGAACATGATCCAGTCAGGTCGCAGATTTCCACAGATTACTAGCCAGTCAGCGCTCCGTCAACACGTTGTTTATTTCCTCCGTAAACATGCGACGCAGACTGAAGACTTTGTTATGATAAACGAAGAGGGGGCTTAGCTAAAATTAATCTCCGCCAATGTTGGATGGAAAATCAGGAATAATAACAAATACAATGTTCCCCCATCGGCACCTCCCAGGACCTCCGGAAACCAACAACAGTGTGCGCCAAATGGCATAATCCCAGAGTGTTGGCTGGAATGACTCCAGAGGATGAAGATGAGGTCCCTTCTATTCAAAGAGTAAGCCGTGATAGAGTAGCAGCAATGGGCGCGGTGTAAGGATTGGGTGTAGGATGAACTCTGGGGTTGGGCGATGGACATGGTGTTAGGTTTACGGAACACCAGCCTGATCTATGCCTGAGATGTAACATTGTGGCTGTTGAGGCTGGGGGTTGTATCAGGGGTGGACTGACAACTCATGGGGCCCCCGGGCAATAGGGGATCATGGGGTACCATTCTACCTCCCCCACCTTGCCTCTATATATCCCACCTCTCTTCTATTTACCCCACTATACCTCCATCTTCCCCACTACTCCTTGACCTACTTCAACTACCCCATCTTCCCCACCACCACTCTGTTTCTTCCACCTATCCCACTCTTTCTCCACCTACCCTACAATAAATCCACTTACCCCACCACTTTCCTGTCACCCATCCACCACCACCTACCCCCCATTCCTCTAACTACCTCACCACTCCACCTATCTCACCACCAGGGGCGGACTGACAACTCATGGGGTCCTCGGGCAATAGGGGATCATGGGGCCCCTGTGTCCTTGCCCAAACTCAAAAAAACCTATGAAAAAGGTACCAGGGGCATCTCATGGGGCCCCCTACTGACCCCGGGCCCTCGGGCAGTGCCCGAGTTTCCAAATGGTCAGTCCGCCCCTGATCCGGATATAAATGTTCAGAGGAAGGTTCTCTCTGCCGTCTACTCTGCCTGTAGCTTATGAAATATGTGGGGGTTCTGGCCTACCATGAATCAGAACCCCCTTTAATGGACAAAGCAGGCACATGGGGGGTGATGTACTAAAACTGGAGAGTGCAACATCTGGTACAGGTGTGCTTAGTAACCAATCAGCTTCCAGGTTTTATTTTCAGAGCTTAATTGAACGAGCTGAAGTTAGAAGCTGATTGGCTCCCATGCACAGTTGTACCAGATTTTGCGCTCTCCAGTTTTAGTACATCAACCCCATAGTTTGTGGAGTGTAGGACATTTCCGGAACATCTTCTCCCTCCATCAGTCAATAATGCAGGCCATAGATGGGTCGAAAATTGGCCGATTTTTCGGCCCCCCAAAAAATCGGCCACTTTTCGCACCGTTAGTGGGTTAATTAGTCAGCCGTTTTTCGGGCTTTTTGCGCGTTTTTTTTTATCCGGCATGTTGGAAAATTCACAGCCGATTTTGACGATCGCCCGATTTTCCCGGCAATGATGGGCAAATCGGCCGATCCTTTTACCGATAAAAAATCTGCGCATGAGCCGTGACCTGCAAGAAGAAGAAAAAGAAGAAGAAGAAAAAAAGAAAATAAGGAAAAGAAGAAGAAGAAAAAAAAGAAGAAAAAGAAGAAGAAGAAAAAGAAGAAAAAGAATATGAATTCCAGTCTGCTATTATATTTTATATGAAAAGCCTTGCAGTTGCAACAAATGTATCCATTTGTATCCAAATACAAACATCTGTATCCGAAATGGATACAAATGGATACATTGTTGCAACCGCAAGACTTTCATGTAAAATATAATAGCAGAGCTCTCTGCAAAGGACAGAAGTAATTATGGGGTTAAATGCCGGCCGTCGACGGAACAAAAATCGGCCGATTTTTTTTTTTTTTTTACCGTTGGTGGTAACGTCGGCCGATCAAACGACTGATTTTTTGTTTTTTTTTCGAGCCGTCTATGGCCTGCATTAGTCTCCTGCTCATGATTGGGGTGGAGTGTTCAGCTGCTCCCATGTTCAGATAAAGATGGAGAGAATGAAACTCCTAACCCTCTTGTATTGAACTGTATTGTCACTGTACTGTCTCCAATTATATTGTAAAGCGCTGAGCAAACTGTTGGTGCTCTATTAATCCGGTATGATAATTACCCCCCAAATCCTGGCAGTGTTCATGGAATGTGGAATCCCCGCCCCCCTCCTATATATACAGAAGATGAGAGTTTGCTGACTCCACTTCCAGATCTGCCTCCTCCGGGAACAATGAGTGTAGTGATCCTTGTCTCTATCCTCCTCACTGTGCTCGTCTGGGCTGCCTTCCTGCAGAGGAACAGGTGAGTGCTGATCACCTACCTGAGGTGGCAGTGTGCAGGAGAGTGCTGATCACCTACCTGAGGTGGCTCTGTGCTGGTGAGTGCTGATCACCTACCTGAGGTGGCTCTGTGCTGGTGAGTGCTGATCACCTACCTGAGGTGGCAGTGTGCTGGTGAGTGCTGATCACCTACCTGAGGTGGCTCTGTGCTGGTGAGTGCTGATCACCTACCTGAGGTGGCTCTGTGCTGGTGAGTGCTGATCATCTACCTGAGGTGGCAGTGTGCAGGTGAGTGCTGATCACCTACATGGGGTAGCTCTGTGCAGGCGAGTGCTGATCACCTACCTGGGGTGGCTCTGTGCAGGCGAGTGCTGATCACCTACCTGGGGTGGCTCTGTGCAGACGAGTGCTGATCACCTACCTGAGGTGGCTCTGTGCTGGTGAGTGCTGATCACCTACCTGAGGTGGCTCTGTGCTGGTGAGTGCTGATCACCTACCTGGGGTGGCAATGTGCAGGTGAGTGCTGATCACCTACCTGGGGTGGCAGTGTGCAGGTGAGTGCTGATCACCTACCTGGGGTGGCAGTGTGCAGGTGAGTGCTGATCACCTACCTGGGGTGGCAGTGTGCAGGTGAGTGCTGATCACCTACCTGGGGTGGCAGTGTGAAGGTGAGTGCTGATCACCTACCTGAGGTGGCTCTGTGCAGGTGAGTGCTGATCACTTACCTGAGGTGGCTCTGTGCAGGTGAGTGCTGATCCTTTACCTGAGGTGGCTCTGTGCAGGTGAGTGCTGATCCTTTACCTGAGGTGGCTCTGTGCAGGTGAGTGCTGATCCTTTACCTGAGGTGGCTCTGTGCAGGTGAGTGCTGATCACTTACCTGAGGTGGCTCTGTGCAGGTGAGTGCTGATCACTTACCTGAGGTGGCTCTGCAGGGGATTGCATGGGGTTGTGTGTGGGGATTGTGGATAACTTACCGGGATGGACTATGTGCAGGTAAGTGTTATGTCAAAAAGGAGAAGATAGCTTACCAAGAGAAACTGTATGCAAAGAGAGTGGATAACATATCAAAAAGGACAGTAAGTGGAAACTGTGGATAACTTGCCTGAAGGGACGGTGTGAAGAGTACAGATAATTTAGGAAAAGGTGACTGCAGATAATGTACCTGGAGGGACTGTGTGTGTGGATGACATACCTGGAGGGACTGTGTGTGTGGATGACGTACCTGGAGGGACTGTGTGTGTGGATGACATACCTGGAGGGACTGTGTGGATGACATACCTGGAGGGACTGTGTGTGTGTGGAGGACTGTGGATAACTTACCTAAAAGGACTGTGTATATAGAGTGAAGATAACTTGCCTAGAGGGACTGTATACAAAAAGTATGGATAACTCACCTGGTGGGACGTTGTGCAGGTAGGTGTCCATGTCTTGTACAGTTGAGGCTCTCCTACCTCTTATACTCGGGTTGTATCATGGAGATTACGGGAACCCCACAGATATCCTATTGATGTTTGTCGGGCAGAACAACCTCCCGAGTACACAAGACACCAAGACACGTTGTACAAATCACCGGTCTGAGGCCCCCAGGAGAGTACAGTGAGCAGAGTAATAGGAGGTGAGGGTCAGCAAGGGCTGGCCATACATTATACAATTTTCTTGAGATTTTTGCTTTAGATTTACCAAAAACCATATAATAGGAGGTCAAACCTAAACAACACTTCCAGTTGTATCCAATTAGGCCGGACCTTGTACTACATAGTGGAAGGTAAATCTAAAGGAAATAGGACAGAAAATTGTACAGTGTATGGCCAGCCTTAGACTCATTAGGTGAATGAAATGATTTGGGTGTCATTGGCTGAGTATCAGATGAGTATTATAGGATGGGTAATATTTTGATTAGTACTGGGTCAGTGTTAGGTGATTTTATTTCAGGTTTTATTGGGTGAGTATTAGACAAGTGTGTTGTATTAGGTGAGTAGTGTTCCCATTACTACTAGATGACTATTATTGGGTGAGTATTAGACAAGTGTGTAGTATTAGGTGAGTATTGTTCCCATTACTACTAGATGACTATTATTGGGTGAGTATTAGACAAGTGTGTGGTATTAGGTGAGCATTGTTCCCATTACTACTAGATGACTATTATTGGGTGAGTATTAGACAAGTGTGTGGTATTAGGTGAGCATTGTTCCCATTACTACTAGATGACTATTATTGGGTGAGTATTAGACAAGTGTGTAGTATTAGGTGAGTATTGTTCCCATTACTACTAGATGACTATTATTGGGTGAGTATTAGACAAGTGTGTGGTATTAGGTGAGTATTGTTCACTCACTACTACTAGATGACTATTATTGGGTGAGTATTAGACAAGTGTGTGGTATTAGGTGATTATTATTCCCATTACTACTAGATGACTATTATTGGGTATTAGACAAGTGTGTAGTATTAGGTGAGTATTATTCCCATTACTACTAGATGACTATTATTGGGTGAGTATTAGACAAGTATGTGGTATTAGGTGAGTATTGTTCACTCACTACTACTAGATGTCTATTATTGGGTATCAGACAAGTGTGTTGTATTTGGTGAGTATTGTTCCCATTACTACTAGATGACTATTATTGGGTGAGTATTAGACAAGTGTGTGGTATTAGGTACCGCCCTCCCCCTTTTTTTTTTTTTTGTGGAAGTTGCAGTGGGTATATCAGGGAGCAAGGACACCAATTGTATACAGTAAGATAGAGGATCGCTTCTTAGGAACCCTAACCTTGCGGGGTTGCCTTCCTTCTACATTGGGTCTCTATCTATCCATTCGGTTGTATCCGACCCTTGGTGATTGCATGGACCATCACTTGCAAGCGACTTCTTCCATGAATTCTCTTAGCAATTATTATACAGGGTAGGTTGCCAGGTCTTTCCCCAACCCCCACCATGCAGGAGATCCCGCATGGCCAGGGATAAAACTAGGACAATTTAGACAGGAGCCAATTAACCTACCAGCATGTCTTTGGAATGTGGGAGGAAACCAACACAGGCACAGAGAGAGCATGCAAACTCCATGCAGGAGGCACCATGGTTGGGAATCGAACCCATCACCCAATTACTGCAAGGCAGAAGTGCTAACCACTAAGCCACTGTGCCACCATCTACCTTGGGTGGTGGGCTCAAAATACTTTCTGGGTTTCCCTGCCCAGTATCATTTATTAATTAAAAGGTTAATATATTAACCTTTTTATGCAAGCCTAAAGAAGATTTTTAATTGATATTTTGGCATGAGTCATGTTGTAGTACCTTATTTAGGTCTTGTATCTTATCAGTCCTGAGAACTGGAGGCCTTCATTTAGATTGTTAGTCACCATATCTTAAGACCGCACAAGCCAGTGGATCCTGAAGAAGTAATCTGTATGCAAAACAAACTGAACCAATAAAATTTAAGAGATTTGTATTATAAAACAGATTTGGTGATTCAACTGGATGGGTTTTTTTTTTTAAATTGTATTTTATTGTATAGATAAAAAAAAATTGTATTGGCATTTAACAGATGTTGGTGGTTTTGGAAGTTCGGAATGTGGGGATTTTTAATGTGCCAACTGGAAATTCCTCTTATGAAAGAAAACAAAAAATTGTCTATTTGGGGAGGGTGTCTTGTATTTACCTACAGAGGATTTCCACTCTTATATGTTCTACGCAGGGGTGGACTGACCATTTGGAAACTCGGCACTGCCCAAGGGCCCGGGGTCAGTAGGGGGCTCCATGAGATGCCCCTGGTACCTTTTTCATAGGCTTTTTTTAGTTTGGGCAAGGACACAGGGGCCCCATGATCTCCTATTGCCCGGGGGCCCCATGAGTTGTCAGTCTGCCTCTGGTTCTACGTAAGAATGAACCTGCGGATCCTGAAAGTGGTTTTGTGTCTCTTGCAGAAGGAAGAATGAGCCCCCACTGGACCGTGGATTCATCCCGTGGTTGGGTCACGCGCTGGAATTCGGGAGAGACGCAGCCGCCTTCTTGACACGCATGAAAGCCAAACATGGAGATGTGTTCACGGTAAGTGTCCTTTCTGCACCATACACTTTGTCCATAGGGGGTTCAGGCACAGAGGATTATGGGTGGTGATGCACGGCATTACCCATGATGGTTAGTTTGCTCTATACATTCCTGTAATGTGGCAGATTGGTGTGACTGGGCGGGTGACATGAATGGGCCACACACACGCATACAATGGTGGTTGGACAATTCCACACACAAGGATTCTGCCATGTGACAGTAAGCCATAAACCTGTCCATTTCCAGCTTCCTCTGATCTCTGCCAGTGGTAACCATCCACAGGGGGGTAGGTTTGGTTGGGGGGGGGGGGGTTGCACCACTGGCAACCCTGCTCCGGGGTGCACTAACAGCATTTCTCCCTTAAAAATATTTAAGGGAACCTCTCCTGAGACAAATATGCAGGCTGCCATTGCCAGGCTTCTTCTGAAACTTTGATGTACAGCCATGTCTGGTCCATTGCATGAAGCTGTTCTTGGTGTCCAGTGTGCCCTGTGTCTAGTCTGGTGTGCGGAGCCATGCTCAATGTCTGGTCTGGTGTGCGGAGCCATGCTCAATGTCTGGTCTGGTGTGCGGAGCCATGTTCAATGTCTGGTCTTGTGTGCGGAGCCATGTTCAATGTCTGGTCTGGTGTGCGGAGCCATGTTCAATGTCTGGTCTGGTGTGCGGAGCCATGTTCAATGTCTGGTCTGGTGTGCGGAGACATGCTCAATGTCTGGTCTGGTGTGCGGAGCCATGCTCAATGTCTGGTCTGGTGTGCGGAGCCATGCTCAATGTCTGGTCTGGTGTGCGGAGCCATGCTCAATGTCTGGTCTGGTGTGCGGAGCCATGCTCAATGTCTGGTCTGGTGTGCGGAGCCATGCTCAATGTCTGGTCTGGTGTGCGGAGCCATGCTCAATGTCTGGTCTGGTGTGCGGAGCCATGCTCCATGTCTGGTCTGGTGTGCGGAGCCATGCTCCATGTCTGGTCTGGTGTGCGGAGCCATGCTCCATGTCTGGTCTGGTGTGCGGAGCCATGTACATTGTTTAGTGTGGTGTGCGGAGCCAAGTTCAATGTCTGGTGTACGGAGCCATGTTCAATGTCTGGTCTGGTGTACGGAGCCATGGGATGCCCCCAGGATGCACCAATAGCATTTCTCGGTTTGGAAAATATTTACGGGAACCTCTCCTGAGACAAATATGCAGGCTGCCATTGCCAGGCTCCTACTGAATCGTCTAGTTTTTTCATTCTGATTCTTTGCTTGAGCCCTAATTCACAAGTAGGCAGATTACGTTTGTACTTCACTTGCTGCATGCTTTTTTTTTTTTTCCAGATCAGTGGCTCTGAGTATTGAGCGCAAGGTATGAACATGGCAAACAGCATTTTTAGAGGAAGGCCAGCAGTGATGGACTCTATATTTATATGTCTCAGTATAGCGTCTCTTTTTTTAACGTGTTATTATCAAAGGTTTAATTAACATTCTAGTATGGAAACTATCATCCCCGGCATGTCTCTTCCTGTGCACAGCTGCCCCGGGTCATCTCTTCTTCATCTCTCCACTAACTGACTTCCAGATTATCATTTACTCCACCCTAAACCGTGCATTCTCCTCATTGGAGGGAGGCTGGAGCAGGGACTTTCCTTCCAGTGATCGCATTCATGTGGTTCTCGGAAGGTGCAGTGTGGGTGTGTCGCATTGTTCTCCATTGTAATTGTACAGACAGGCTTGTGTGGGGTAATTGTGTAACACTAGGGTGCTGTGTATAGATGTACAATGGTGTATGGAATTATCATTGTACAGGACTTATATAGCGCCAACAGTTTGCGCAGCGCTTTACAATATAAAGGAAGACAGTACAGCTACCATACAATCAATACAAGAGGATTAAGAGGGCCCTACTCATAAGAGCTTACAATCTAATAGGAAGGAAAATGTCTACGGTGAGATAGGCTTCCCTGATGAGATGAGTTTTCAGGGATCACCTATAGGCAGCCAGAGTAGTGGATATCTGGACAGATTGAGGTAGAGAGTTCCAGAGGAAGGGAGAGGCTCTGGCAAAGTCCCGGAGACGAGCATGGGAGGAGGAGGTGGCAAGGGAGCTTGAGAACAGGAGATCATGAGAGGAGCGGAGAGGAAGGTTTGGGTGATACTTGGAGACAAGATTGGTGATGTAGCTGTGGATGGCTTTGTATGTTGTTGTTAGTATTTTTGAATTTAATTCACTGGGCAATCGGAGGCCAGTGGAGGCAGAGAAGGGTGGGAGACACTGAGCAGTTGGTAAGGTAGATGATCCTGGCAGCAGCATTCATGATAGACTGAAGAGGGGATAGCCTACGGAGAGGTAGGCCAATGAGGAGGGAGTTACAATAGTCAAGGTGAGAGATAACAAGGGAGTGAAAGAGTAGCTTGGCCATTTTGTTGGTTAACTGCTTCCACGCCGCCACGGGCACATATACAAGATTTTGCAGCTCCAGATAGGGGGCGCACGCACCCTACCTACGCCGCCATTCCTGGCCTCGACTGTCAATCACCGGGTCCCGGACAGTGATTCCCCACCGGCACCCGGCGATCGCCGAGTATCACCGACGGGGGCGAGACCTATGTATAAACAACACAGATCTCTCTCCTGTCAGCTCCTGCATGCTGCTTTGTATGGCTCTGCATAGCAGTGCGCTTACAGTGGTAAGTAAAACAGCACACAGTTAACCCTTTGATCGTCCCTCATGTTAACCCCTTCCTGCCCAGTGCTATTAATACAGTGTCAGTGCTTTTTTTTTTTTTTTTAGCACTGATCACTGTATTGGTGTCACTGGGGATGTCAGTGACACTAAGTCAGTCCCCCCCCCCCCCCCCAGTGTCAGAATGCCCACCGCAGTCCGCTATAAGTTGCTGATCGCCGCCCTTACTAGTAAAAATAAGATTCCAGTATCTATACCGCCATTTGTAGACACTATAACTTTCACGTAAACAAATTAATATACACATATTGGGTATTTTTTTATTAGCAAAGACATGGAGCAGAATACATTTAATAGCAAAAAGTAAAAAATAATTTTTTTCTTTCACAATTGTTGGTCTTTTTTTGTTTATAACGCAAAAAAAAGTTGATCAAATACCACCAAAAGAAAGCTCTATTTGTAGGAAAAAAAGGACATATATTTCATTTGGGTGCAGCGTTGCATGACCGGGCAATTGTCAGTTAAAGTATCGCAAAAAATGGCCTGGTCAGGAATGGGGGTAAATCCTCTGGAGGGCAAGGGGTTAAAAAGGGGCGAAATTTTAAAATGGTACAGAGATGAAGTCTACAAGCTTTTGACAGTGATTGGATTTGGGGCCAAAAGGATAGGTCAGAGTCTAGGATTACACCTAGTACCTGGCTTGAGTGGAGGGACTGATGGTTGTATTGGAGTGCAGGAGGGGGAGGGAATATTATCCGCTCAGTTTTAGAGAGATTTAGTTTAAGGACGTGGTGAGACATCCATGCTGATATGTCACTTCGTAGGTTAGTAATGCGAGAGGAGACTGAAGGAGTGAGGTGTGGCGTAGAGAGATAGATTTGGGTGTCATCGGCATAGAGATGGTACTTGAAGCCATGGGAGGTTATCAGGTGAACAATGAAGGAGTTGGGTTGTGTAGTTGCGCGGTACAACGTGCAGTGTGGATGAGTGGGGCAGTTATGTAATGATGCAGTGTGGTTGAGTGGGGCAGTTATGTAATGATGCAGTGTGGTTGAGTGGGGCAGTTATGTAATGATGCAGTGTGGTTGAGTGGGGCAGTTATGTAATGATGCAGTGTGGTTGAGTGGGGCAGTTATGTAATGATGCAGTGTGGTTGAGTGGGGTAGTTATGTAGTGATGCAGTGTGGTTGAGTGGGGTAGTTATGTAGTGATGCAGTGTGGTTGAGTGGGGTAGTTATGTAGTGATGCAGTGTGGTTGAGTGGGGTAGTTATGTAGTGATGCAGTGTGGTTGAGTGGGGTAGTGATGCAGTGTGGTTGAGTGGGGTAGTTATGTAGTGATGCAGTGTGGTTGAGTTGGGTCGTTATGTAGTGATGCAGTGTGGTTGAACCGCATAGTTGTGTGATACAATTGTCCAGTAAAGGTTGTGTCGTTATCGTATCTGTTACAGTGTAGTTGTGAGAATTAATGGAGTGCGATATATAGTGCACTGTGTGGTTGTGTAATATGATGGTGTCTGATAGTTATTCAGTACAATGGAGTAGAGTGATTGTGTAGATTTGTCAAATAGAGCCGTGCAGTTGTATGACACAATAGTGCAGTGTGATTGTTGGTGTGGTTGTATAGTACAATGGTGCAGTATGGCAGAGTTGTGTAGTTGTGGGGTACAATGGTCTGGTTGTGGGGTACAATAGTCTGGTTGTGGGGTACAATGGTCTGGTTGTGGGGTACAATAGTCTGGTTGTGGGGTACAATGGTCTGGTTGTGTAGTTGCATAATAAAATGAAGTAGTGGGGCTGTGTGATACAATGAAGCAGTGTGATTGTACGGTATTGTTGTGTAACCATGAAGTTGTGATATGGTGCAGTATGATAGTATGGTGAGGTTGTGTGACACAACGAGGCAGTGTGATTGTGCAGTGTATTTATGTGACATAATGTTGCGGTGTAATATATTGGTGCATAGTAATTGTACCGTATGATTGAGTAGTTGTGTGATATGATGGTGCAGTGTCTGTATGGTTGTGTGTAATTGTATGTTGTGGTTGTCTAGCCATGTGATATCATGGTGCAGTGTGGTTGTGTAGCTGCATGGTGGGGGTTGTGTGATACAATGAAGCTGTGTGGTTGTATGGTATTTGGATGAATATGATACAGTGTGATTGTTACGGTATGATTGTACGCTGGGTTGTATGGTGTAGTTATGATATAGTGGTGCAATTGTATGGTGTTGCATGATCGTACGGTGGGGTTGTGCACTTGTATGATCGTGCGGTGGGGTTGTGCACTTGTATGATCGTGCGGTGGGGTTGTGTAGTTGTATGATCGTACGGTGGGGTTGTGTAGTTGTGTGATCGTGCGCTGGGGTTGTGCATTTGTGTGATCGTGCGCTGGGGTTGTGCACTTGTGTGATCGTGCGCTGGGGTTGTGCACTTGTGTGATCGTACGGTGGTGTACGTTTGTATGATCGTACGGTGGGGTGGTGTAGTTGTATGATCGTGCGGTGGGGTTGTGCAGTTGTATGATCGTGGGGTGGTGTAGTTGTATGATCGTGCGGTGGGGTTGTGTAGTTATGATATAATGGTGCAGTGTGGGTGCCGCGTTCCAATCACCCCAGAACTGGAGGACGATCACTGGAAATGTTAGTAGAAATCCTCCCCCCGCGTCTCCTGTGCTCGTCTGTGTCTGTTAATCCTCTTCACATCTCACAGGAGGAAAATCTCCTTTGTGAGAAAAGAAACCCGCAGAGCGTCATTCCTGAAATATGCTCAGATTAAGGAAGATCTTCCAGAAGGTTCCGGAGATTATAGCTGAGAAAACAAACAAATCTCTCAAAAAGGATAGAGGGGCCAAAAAACCAAATTCCTCTGGGGGTGGGTTGGAGGGATAGGACTATGTAGAGTTGTTGCAGTGTAGAGTCAATTCTGTGGCAGTACCACCATTCCTCCACATGTCACCTGATGCTGACCACTCTCTATTCCCGGCAGGTCCAGGTGGCAGGGAGATTTGTCACCGTTCTCCTGGATCCGTTTTCCTATGACCACGTAGTCTGGGAGTCCAGTAACAAGTTGGACTTTGGAAAATACGCCAAGATTTTAATGGAGCGAATGTTTGATGTCACTCTGCCAGATTTTGATCCCGCAGTGGAAAAGGCCATGCTACGATCGTAAGTACTGAACAAGCAAAAAATAGATTGTGGAGATGGCGGGGTTTTTAGTCTGATGGCCAGTGTGGCCTTCTATTGTAAATTTAGCGGTGCGGAAGTGATTTCCGAGCATAGTTTCCTTTTATTAAAATGTCTGCTCTAGACATCTGCAGAACCAGAACCTGCCAAGTCTAACCAGGACCATGTTCAGAAACCTATCCACCATATTGAATGACGGCAGCATGTCAGCAACAACATGGCAGGAGGATGGCCTCTTCAACTTCACATATGGAGTCATGTTAAGGTATTTCCTATAATCAGTTTATTTTAATAATCTAAATCATAATAGAGGAAATAACTGGCGCCACTGAATTGGAACTAGGACATGGGAAGCCACAATGTGGAGGGCTAATAGGAATGTCAACAGGGGAGGGGCTCTCTGGAGGTGGTGAGCTGAGTGGGGAGGTAAATTGCTGTCCCACCCCTGAGGAACTAGTTAAGGGTGTTGTTAAGCCACCCAATGACCTTACATTTATTACTGGTCCCCCATATTGTATGAATGTTTCCCGAATTATATTCTTAAATAAAAAAAAAAGTATTTGTGTATGTATATAATATTAATTGTAGTTTTATTATAAAAGGCAGACAAGTCTCTGGACCCCATCAGATGAACCCCTTGGGGTCAACATGGTTCATTCCCCCACATTTCAAGGACAGTCAGTGTTGCTGTTCTGCCAACCTGTCCTTTTGGCAAGGCTCATCTTGCAGTGTACAGCGGGGCCTCAGCCTCTGGGTGACCCAATCTAAGTGTTTGGACTTCTCACCAGTAGATGAATCAGGGAGGTATCGCCATCACCTTTCCAAAGGGTGTCCCTGCAAAAGTTCACCATGGAGGAACATGGAAGGACGCCGTAGAAGAGAGATGTGTCCTCTAAGCAATTGCTTGTGAGACTTGGTGCTAACAGAGAAATCTGGAGGAATAAGTGAAGCATGGAATTCTGGGAGATTCCCATGGCCAATTCATTCTGTTATAAATGGGTTGTGTGCTTCTATGGCACGGACCTCTATTATTTATGTATTGTATTACCTGTACTACCCTCCCGAACCATATTTATTACTTAGAACAGGGCCAGAGGAGATAATGGTTCTGTATAGTTCACTAATGATGGTCATACACCTGATTACAATATATTCCTTCTAAAACGAGGTAATGGAAAGTGAATATTGGGCAAACTGGAAAATTATAATCCAGCAGGCAGGATAGGAGAGTAGATGTGAATAACTAGCAACATAGATGGTGGATCATTCGCCTTGTCAATTTACCAGCAGAGTGGACGTCTGACCATTCCCCTCAATGGTTCCCCAGTGGAACAGATGTTGGACCCTTCACCAAATCATTTACCAGCTGAGCAGAGGTAGGATCATTCACCGAGTCAATTTACCAGCAGAGCGGACGTCTGACCATTCTTCTCAATGGTTCCCCAGTGCAACAGATGTTGGACCCTTCACCAAATCATTTACCAGCTGAGCAGAGGTAGGATCATTCACTGAGTCAATTCACCAGCAGAGCGGATGTCTGACCATTCCCCTCAATGGTTCCCCAGTGGAACGGATGTTGGACCATTCACCAAATCATTTACCAGCTGAGCAGAGGTAGGATCATTCAGCAAGTCAATTCACCAGCAGAGCGGATGTCTGACCATTCTCCTCAATGGTTCCCCAGTGGAATGGATGTTGGACCATTCACCAAATCATTTACCAGCTGAGCAGAGGTGGGATCATTCACCGAGTCCATTCACCAACAAAGTTCATGTTGGGCCACTCGCCCCATCAATTTGCCAACAGAGCAGATATTGGATCATTCTCTATGTCAATTCACAGGCAGATAGGTGATCATTTGCCCATCCATTTACCAGCAAAGCGGATGATGGATCATTTGCCCTATGAATTGACCAGCAGAATGGATTGTTGAATCATTTGCCCCATCAATTTGCCAGCAGAATGGATGTAGGATCATTCATCATGTCCATTAACCAGCGGAGCAGAGTTCATGTTGGGTCACTCGCCCCGTCAATTCACCAGCTGAGTGGTCCTCGGATCATCTGCCCATCCATTTACCAGCAGAACAGATGTTGGATCATTTTATCCCATTCACCAGCAGATCAGATTATGTGATCATTGGCGCCATCAATTTGCTATCAGAGTAGATGTATCCCAGTTTGTATTCTTAACCCAGAAAGTGCGGATTATCCACAGGGAGTTCACTGCCACCTTTTCTGTCTTTCAGGGCCGGATATCTGACTCTTTTTGGGTCGGAGTCAGTACAGCTGTCAGCACCAGGGAGGGATTTACAACACTCACTCCACGTGTACAGAGAATTCCGGAAGTTTGACCAGCTGCTGATGAAGAGTGCCCGAGGCATACTATCTGCAGGTAGGGGCATCACATCTGAAATGGAGATTTCATAGTAAGGGAAAATTCCTAGTAGGTGCATCATCACTTTACACCTCTGTACGGTGTCACTCACTGTAGGTGAATAACCTTCAACCTTGGTCTTCATGAGCTTCTCCAGATCCATTGGATTGGTGTGAATGCAATTTTAGTACGCAAACAGATCTGCAGGGAGTCAGACCAGCTCCACTCAAAAATGGATCCGTAAACCTTCTTTCCCTAGAAAGCATGTTTATAGATCCATAGAGCAACAACAACCCTGAGAGTGCAGCTGGACAGTGCCGAATGCAGCTGGACAGTGCCGAATGCAGCTGGACAGTGCCGAATGCAGCTGGACAGTGCCGAATGCAGCTGGACAGTGCCGAATGCAGCTGGACAGTCTTTAAAGTTGTGTTGAATGCTGGTATCAGTGCTTAAGGCTGGTACCTTGCTTGCTATTCAAGCACCCGGAGGAAGGGGGTGCGGGCAGGTAAGGGACCACTCTGTATAACATTGCAACATTATTGCATGGGGTAGGTAAGTATAATCCTTCCCCTCCTTTTTTTTTTTTTTTTTTTTTTTTTTTTTACCTGGTGATCTGGCCAGGTACACACCTCCTGTATTAGTATCCCCACTCTATATGAAGGAGCACAGGAGGCACCTTTTGGACAGCAGCACTGTCAGCCTGGGGAAGGGAATTGTTAGATGTACTAGCAGATTTTGGATACACTAACAAATTGAAGCAAATCTCCAGCTAACACTATAAAAGCAGTGTTACAGCAAACAGTGTGTTTTTTTTTTTCCTTTTTAGAGTAAAGTATTTACATAATGGAGGAGGGGTGGGTGACTGATCGTTGTAAGCACTCCTGTCAGTGCTAAATGGTTTATCTCAAGCCTGTAACTGCTACATCTGCAGGACAGCTTTTTCTGTTGTGAAACAGACCTACTGGCAGGATCACCAGGTGAAAATAAAGGAAAGGACCTCAAAAAGAAACCGATTGCAGCTATCACATCTAAGATTAGGAAAGCTGTAATATACTGTTTTGGTTTAACGTTTTTTAACGCTGGTGAACAGTGCTGATCTGTCATGAGCTGATAGCACAGTGTAATGACAGAATAAGACACCTGGGGGCAGCGTTGCTCCATACACCAACTCGGTAGCACAGTCGCATGGAGGGCGCACGACCTTGTCTCTCTCATTGTCACTAACTGATATCACTGGATTAATGATAGAATCCCTTAATGGGGGCAGCATTACTTCACACAAATTTGCTGACCTCATCAATTTTCTAAATCCTTTTGCAACCAGGCATGAACTTTTTATCAATGTTGGTTGTTTTGAGGCGATAGCACATTATTCGTTGTTATATACATTATTATCGTTGTTGGAGTTCTAATTTATATTGGAGCTTTTAACTGTCACTACATGGAGGAAAGATTTGGCAAATTCCCCACTGTTCTAACCCATAGGGGGGTCATTATCTAAGGCCAGTCTTCTGTTTTTTATGTAATGTCCGCTCTGTGTCCTCCCCAGCGGAGAAGAAGGAGGCGGCTCTACTGAAGGAGAACCTATGGCAACTGCTGGATGCCAACACCCTGCGGAGGAGAGCCAATCGGAGCAGCTGGCTGGAGGCCTACCAGCACCACTTGGAAGAACTGAAAGTACCCAGGGACATGCAGAGTCGTGCCATGCTACTGCAACTGTGGGCAACACAGGTGAGGGGGCAACACTACTTCCCGTACCGAAATACCAATGTCCAACCCTACCAACCACCAAAGAGAACCAGTCCATTCCAGAGGTATTACCCCAATATCTCTCCTTCAATGTCCACTTCCAGGTAGCAGCACAGATATGAACATGGGGAGGGGTTCTGTCATTTTATTGGGTGGTTATAGTGAGTGGTTTGTGAAATCTAATTAGCTGATACAGTTAGTGTAGTGTCACATCCAATAGCAGTTCCCACTGGATTTTCCCAATGTTATTAATAATGAAACTGTTGGTTTTCTCCCACTTGGTGGCCCCATATCTCAGTCACCAGTAGATACCGCACAAGCCGGTCAGTAAAATGGTGGCATGCTTAAACATTGTAGATGGCAGACAGTGTAGTTGGTACCCCTGCTGAACAACTGCTGAGATAACTGATGGCAGGATAAGTTACCTAGATTGGAGGACATTCCACAATGGCACTCCTACCCCTTTCCATGACCTTATGCCACAATGGTTGACTGTCCTTCGACCAGAAAAGGGTCATTTCAAATTCAATCCTACACAGAATAATGTGAAGCTGTTCATTCTCTCCTGGTCTTTATTTTCAGGGCAATGCGGGTCCAGCGGCCTTCTGGCTTCTGTTGTTCCTGTTGAAGCATCCTGAGGCGATGGCAGCCATTGAAGGTGAACTGAAGATGATGCTGCAGAAAGTGAAGGGATTAGAGGAGATCGGCCAAAGTGAGCTGGAGAGTGCAACAATATTCAGTGAGTTCATTGCAAGAGGGACCAAGGAGACCAATGAGAGACAATCAGGGACCAGTGAAGAGTGATGCTCCCCAGAGTGAGAGGAGCTGGTGCACCTCTCGTTTTTCATGTTATCAGTTGCACCCCACACCTCATAGGTACACCTGACACCCCATCAGGGGCGGACTGACAACTCATGGGGCCCCCGGGCAATAGGGGATCATGGCGCAGTGCTAGCATGTTATTCCAAGCAGAGCATGGTCAGGGCTGAAGGGGTCGTTAAAGATTTGTTCTGTAGGTAAATTTATGCTGTGAGGAATGATGGGGGGGAGGGGGGGAGCAGGGGCAAAGTGACAACTCATGGGGCCCCTGGGCAATAGGGGATCATGGGGCCCCGGTGTCCTTGCCCAAACTGAAAAAAGCCTATGAAAAAGGTACCAGGGGCATCTCATGGGGCCCCCTACTGACCCCGGGCCCTCGGGCAGTGCCCGAGTTTCCAAATGGTCAATCCTCCCATGCACCCCGTTAAATGCTGGGTACACCTGACACCCCACACAATGTTGGATATACTCCAGTGTAAAGTTGATAACCTAACCTGTATTGTCTATTGTGCAGACAGCGTGTTGGAGGAAAGTCTCCGTCTCACTGCCGCCCCCTTTATCACCAGAGAGGTGCTGACTGATCTGCCGCTAAGGCTGGTGGACGGCACAGAGTACCTGCTAAGGAGGGGAGACAGACTGTGCCTTTTCCCCTATGTCAGTCCTCAGATGGATCAAGAGATACACCCAGAGCCTCAGGTTTGTCTGTCTTCCATTCTTCTGTCCGTTTGTCCTTCCCTGTCCTTCCGTTTCTGTTCTCCCCCCTCTCCCCACTATCTTCCACCTCTCCTTTCTTTCATTTTCTCATTTCCCTCTTCCCTCCACTTGGGTTTTTTTTTTTTTTTTAGGAAGAACCCCTGCCCAACCCCATCCTATCCCCTTCTTCCTTCCACCCGCCTTTCCTTCACCTTCCCATCGTTTACATGTCACCCCTCTCACTTGTCCTTCCCCCTCCTTCCCATCCTCATTTTACCTGTACTTTCCTCTTCTTCCTCTCCCCCTCTTCCCTCCACTTGTGCTCCCCCATCCTATCCACTTTCTCCTCCCATCTGTCTTCCCCTTACTCGATCCACCTACCTTTCCTCTCCTTCCCACCCTTTACCCGCTCCAATCCCGTCCTATTCTCTTCTTTCTTCCACTTGACTTTCCCTCTTGCTCTCTCTTCTACTTGTCCTTCCCATCTCCTGTCATTCCTCCTCCTTCTAATACCCTTCCTCCTTCCACCTGTCGTTCTCCCTTCTTTCTCCACCTCCCTCCATATGCCCTTCTGCCTCCCATCTGTCCTTCCTATTTCTTCTCCATCTGTCCTTGTTCCTCCTCCACCTGTTCTTCCTTTTTTTTTTATTTCTTTTTCCCACCTCTTCCACCTGTCCTTCCTCCCCTTCTTCCTCCTCCATCTACCATTCCGCCTCCTCCACCTCCCTCCACTTCTCCCTCTTCCACCCCCCCTAAACTTGTCCTTCATCCTCCTTCCACCATTCTAATTCCCAAAACACAGAGCTTATCTATATGGTTCATAAACAGCTGTATGCCTCAATTAGTGAAGCGCTACGGAGCTATTTGACACCAACATGATTTTTCCTGTGTGTTCAGCTCAATCAAAGCAATGTGTAGTGATCCACAATGTGGGCGCCATTTTGGGTTGAAGCCATTTCATCAGGGGCTCCACATAAAACAATGGTCCTAATCTTCTTTCCCGTGTTCATCTCATTGTACAAATTCATCAGATTTGTGATACAATACTGAGCAATATCTCTATTATCATACATGTTTTCCTCCCCATCCATCACGCCAACTGTCCCGTTTTTCAAGTACATAGTGAATTCTCCAATCGGCTCCATCAATTATTAACACAAACTAGTTCCACCCGAAGACAATGGTGAGCGTGCAGAAAATAGAACATCTGGAAAATAGGTGCGCCAGGCCGCCGGGGGTCGCACCGCCTGCCGAGTGGAGTTATTTATAGATGATACACCACCTGAGGGACCCAATAAACCAGCTGAGCTTTCTATATTTGTCTCATCATTCGTAGACTCAGCACACCGGGTGGGGGCTCCTTCGTATTGTGCAACGCCCTTTGTGTTGACCCACATTGTGGAGAGGAAACACTCTGCCCTTATTTCATTACCTTTTTCGATTTTCCACATAGAGTATAAAACATCAGCCAAGGACACCTTACAGGTCACCATTTCCATCTTATGACAAAGATGTCCTCTCCATTACTCTGCCTGGGAGCTGACCCATCTTCTGCCTTGTAGGTCTTCCGCTACAACCGTTTCCTCAATGCAGACGGCACAGAGAAGAGAGAATTCTACAAGAAGGGCCGAAGGGTGAAGCATTTTACCATGCCATGGGGAGCCGGCGCCAACGTCTGCATGGGGCGATTTCATGCCATCACCAGCATTAAACTGTAAGACGTTAACGCAAGATTTGACTATCAAAGTGGCAATGGGGTTGATTTACTAAAACTGGAAAGTGCTAAATCTGGTGCAGCTCTGCATAGAAACCAATCGGCTTCCAGGTTTTATTTTCTAAGCTTAAAGTGTTACTAAACCCAGGACCCCACGTTCACTATATCGGCTCCGCCCGGACCCCGCGTTCACTATATCGGCTCCGCCCGGACCCCGCGTTCACTATATCGGCTCCGCCCGGACCCCGCGTTCACTATATCAGCTCCTCCCGAACCCCGCGTTCACTATATCTGGTCTCCCACAGTACACACAACATGGACATGTGATTATTCTAGTAAATATAAACTGCTAATTACCTTTTCTCATCAGCAGTATATAGCAGTCCTGTGACTTCTATCAGTGTCCAGCCAAGCACATGCTAAATCTTTTAGGAGGAGTTCTCTTTCTGCTCTAGGAGGATGCAGAACCCCTGGCCTGTCCAAATACTACTTTTCAGATGGGGTAAAAAAATGTCCTTGTCCAATGTGGGGTTGTCACAAAAAAATTCACATCATAATAAACAGAGCCATGGGGGCCAGGACAAAATCACTTAAAGCTGTACAGGTACAGGCAGAAGGAAAATCGCCTTATTATTATATAGGATTTATATAGCGCCAACAGTTTGCTCAGCGCTTTACAATATAAAGGGAGACAATACAGCAACCATACAGTTCAATACAAGAGGGTTAGGAGGGCCTGATCCTGGTAGCTTACAATCTAGGAGGGAGGGGCTAGTGGTACAAAAGGTAGTAACTGTGGGGGAAGGACTGGTAGGAGGAATAGAAGATTCCATTATTAGCTGACAGCAGGATAGGCTTCCCTGAAGAGATAGGTTTTCAGAGATCGCCTAAAAGTGAGCAGAGTAGACGATAGTCTGATAAATTGGGGTAGAGAAGTCCAGAGGATGGGGGAAGCTCTGGAAAAGTATTGGAGACGAGCATGGGAGAAGGAGACAAGGGAGCTAGAGAGTAGGAGGTCGTGCGAGGAGCGGAGAGGACAGTTTGGTTGATATTTGGAGACAAGATCGGTGATGTAATTTGGGGCAGAGTTATAAATGGCTTTATATGTTATTGTCAATGTTTTGAATTTTATCCATTGGGCAATGGGAAGACAGTGGAGAGATTGGCAGAGAGGGGTGGAGGACACTGAGTGGAGGCCAGTGGAGAGATTGGCAGAGAGGGGTGGAGGACACTGAGTAGAGGCCAGTGGAGGGATTGGCAGAGAGGGGTGGAGGACACTGAGTGGAGGCCAGTGGAGGGATTGGCAGAGAGGGGTGGAGGACACTGACTAGAGGCCAGTGGAGGGATTGGCAGAGAGGGGTGGAGGACACTGACTGGAGGCCAGTGGAGGGGTTGGCAGAGAGGGGTGGAGGACACTGGCTGGAGGCCAATGGAGGGATTGGCAGAGAGAGGTGGAGGACATTGAGTGGAAGCCAGTGGAGAGATTGGCAGAGAGGGGTGGAGGACACTGAGTGGAGGCCAGTGGAGAGATT
This sequence comes from Staurois parvus, assembly GCF_062004578.1. Classification (NCBI taxonomy): domain Eukaryota; kingdom Metazoa; phylum Chordata; class Amphibia; order Anura; family Ranidae; genus Staurois; species Staurois parvus. Next base: position 1,644,396 of record NW_028318804.1, read on the forward strand.
GGCAGAGAGGGATGGCAGATACAGAACAGTTAGTAAGGTGGATGAGTCTGGCAGCAGCATTCATGATAGACTGAAGAGGGGATAGCCTGTGATGAGGTCGGCCAATGAAGAGGGAGTTACAATAGTCAAGGCGAGAGATAACAAGGGAGTGAATAAGTTGCTTAGTGGTTTCCGAGGTCAGGAACGGTCGTATCTTGGAGATGTTGCGGAGGTGAAGTCTACAAGATTTGGACAGCGATTGGATTTGGGGGTGAAAGGACAGATGGGAGTCCAGGATTACACCTTGTACCCTGGCATGAGGGGAGGGCCTGATGGCTGTATTACTGATCTTGATGAAGAAGTTGGGGGGGGGGGGGAGCACGGGCTGGGGGGAATACTAAGAGCTCAGTTGTGGAAAGATTGAGTTTGAGGAAGTGGAGTGACATCCATATGTCACTTAGTAGGTTAGTGATGCGAGAGGAGACTGAAGGGGTGAGGTGAGGGGTAGAAAGATAGATTTGTGTATCATCAGCATAGAGCTGGTACTTAAAGCCATGGGAGTTTATCAAGTGACCAACGGAGGAGGTGTAGATAGAGAAGAGAAGGGGTCCAAGGACAGAACCTTGAGGGATCCCTACAAAAAGAGGGAGTGAAGAGGAGGAGGCAGAGTTATAGGTAATGCAGAAGGAACGCTGCGATAGGTAGGAGGAGAACCAGGAGAGAGCGGAGTTTTTTGAGGAGGAGGGGATGGTCAACCGAATCAAAAGCTCCAGAGAGGTCAAGTAGTAAGAGTACAGAGTAGTGGCCATGGGTTGGGATGAGTACGGAGCAGTGGCCATGGGTTGGGATGAGTACGGAGCAGTGGCCATGGGTTGGGATGAGTACGGAGCAGTGGCCATGGGTTGGGATGAGTACGGAGCAGTGGCCATGGGTTGGGATGAGTACGGAGCAGTGGCCATGGGTTGGGATGAGTACGGAGCAGTGGCCATGGGTTGGGATGAGTACGGAGCAGTGGCCATGGGTTGGGATGAGTACGGAGCAGTGGCCATGGGTTGGGATGAGTACGGAGCAGCGGCCATGGGTTGGGATGAGTACGGAGCAGCGGCCATGGGTTGGGATGAGTACGGAGCAGCGGCCATGGGTTGGGATGAGTACGGAGCAGCGGCCATGGGTTGGGATGAGTACGGAGCAGCGGCCATGGGTTGAGATGAGTACGGAGCAGCGGCCATAGGCTGGGATGAGTACGGAGTAGTGGCCATTGGTTTTAGCAGTTAGTAGATCATTAGTGAGTTTTAGTAGGGTAGTTTCAGTGGAGTGTAGTGAGCGAAAGCCAGACTGTAAAGGGTCAAGAATGTTGTTGTCAGTGAGGGAGGAGCTCAGGCGATTGTAGACTAAGCATTCTAGGAGTTGAGGTAAATGGCAGTAGGGAGATGGGTCTTAAGTTGCCTTAGGCCAGGATCATCTCTGACATGCATCTTCATCATGCTTTGAGGATGTATTTTCATGCTCTGAGTGTTTTTCATGGGTTGTGCTTTTTTTTTGGTTTCCTGCAATGACATTGTTGTGGAAAAACACATGAAACTGCACTATACATGTGTAGCCATGGATTTCCATAGACCGCACAGAGCATGAAAATACACAGGTCATATCTCATTTTTCTGAACGCAGATGTGAACAACCTCATTGGGCAGCGTGTTCCTATAACGCATTCCTGTTTTGCGTTCCAGTGCGTGGGCTAAAATGAAGAGGCTCTACTATTCAATTCTGTCCATGGTGTGGGGATACCCTGACCGTTTGTGTGTTCTGTCACAGGACAAGCTGCCTGTAAAGCTGGTCATACACTCTACAGTCTCTCCATTTGGGTCTATCTGGCCATACAGTAGACAATTTTCTTGTACAATTTTTCTTTTAGAGCCAGTTCATACTACATGCATTTTTCAGTTGCTTTTTTTTTTTCGGCATCCAAAATACACAGAAAGTAGGTTATATGGTTGTCAGCGTCATAGTTTACATCAGTGCTTGCAGTTCCAATGCGTTTCGGTTGCAGACAAGAAAGTAGAAAGGCTCTGGACAGCATCTGGATATGAAACAGTTAAAAAACGCTTATAAACGCGGTTAAGTGTTTACAAATGTTTGGCGTTTGAAATGCCAGTAAAACCTACTCCTGAACGCAAGTTTGGTGCATTCAAAAAAACGACTGTAAACTCAACTGCCTGTAAATGACGATGTGTACATAGACACATAGGAAAACATTAGGGAGAGTTCAGGGGCTGCTGGGGAAAAAAAAAACGCAGAAAAGCTCCTAAACGTCAGTTTATCAGCTGCAGTGTATATGAGCCCTAAGGTTAGGTTCACACCTATGTAGGTTGCGATTGAGCCGTTTCTGCATTGTGTTTTCCACTTGCATTTTTGATGCGTTTTTTTTTTTTTTGTCTTTTTAATTTTTTTTGTTGCTAGGCAGATTTAAAACGCAGCAAAAACGCACTACATGCATTTCTGCAGTGTTTCCATTGAAGTCTATAGAACCAAAAAATGCAACTTATTACGTTCAAAAAAGTCCCTGACCCTTTCCAAAAAACGCAGCGGGTGAAACGCTCAGATGTGAACATGTCCCATAGGAAATCATGTTGAATGGACTGTACTGCGTTTCTGCAAAACGCTGCAGAAAACACTTATGCAGGCCATAGATGGGTCGAAAACTGGCTGTTTTTAAAAAAAGAATAAAAATCGGTCATTCAATAGTCCGACGTTATCACCAATTGTAAAAAAAATCGTCCAATTTTCGTCTCGTCTACGGCCGGCATTTAATTATTCTGTCCCTTGCAGAGAGCTCCGCTATTATATTTGACATGAAAAAGTATTGCGGTTGCAACAATGTATCCATTTGTATCCATTTTGGATACAGATGGTTTTATTCGGATACAAATGGATACATTGTTGCAACTTCTTCCTCCTTCCTTCTTCGATCTGCCAATTTGCCCATCATTGCCGGGAAGATCGTCAAAATCAACCGATTTTTAATTTTTTTTCCAACTTTACCGATAAAAAGAGTGCCAAAACCCCGAAAAACAGCTGACCATTAACCCACTAACAGTGCGAAAATCGGCCGATTTTCGACCCGTCTATGGCCTGCATTAGGTGTGAACCTGGGGTAAAGCAGATTGTACAATCAGATTGTCACATGTGGGGTGAACTTTAGGTTGTCCAACAAAGTTTTGATAAGTGTAAGCAATCCATTCAGTCTCATAACTTTTCTCCTGATTGACCTAGACTCATTATTCGATCAGATTTGATTAAACTGAGTCATCAGCAAGGGCAAAAAATGATTGATTGCTTTGCATTGATTGGCAGCATGAACTCGAATGTGTTTTCAATCAATCAAATTTGAAATTACATGGTGGAAACAGAGATCTGATCAATAATGTAAACATTGTATCTTCCAACCATCGATTGACCTCCACTTCCCTATGTGTGGGGTAAACTTAGCCGATCTTTACAAATGTTATTAGGTTCTGCCCTGAGCTGGTCAAATGGTTTTTCATTGATTTTTAAAATGGAAGATGCCACATTTGACCGCTAGATGGCGCCAAGTATCATAGGAAATTCCTAGAATGCTTAGTACCATTCAGTAGACAAATGTGGTATTTTCTCTTTTCTTTTAAAATGATGAAAATTTAGTTTGAACCAGCACCATATTCTCTTTCAATATTTTTAGTAAGAAAGTTTTGTTTTTAAGAATATAACCAAGCTCAAAATACGTCCTCGCAGGGGCAGAACAGAACACCAACACATAAACAGAGACATTCTGCTGACTTGTATTAGTCAAATAATGAAATGTCCAATGACATCAGGAAGGGACAGCAAAAAGCCGAACCAAATAGCAGCAGTAATCCAACATAATATCGGAAAAAAAAGAGAAGAGGAAAAAAGGTTAGAAAAGAAGAAATAGAAAATAAAACAAAAGGGAATCTGAAAGAAAACATGAAAGAAGGGAAATTAGAGGGATCACGGATGTGGGACTAGCATAGGCAGCGACTATAGGAGACCATAACTAGTAGGAGGCAGGGATGGCAAGGAATAACGTATTCAAGGTTCCCAAACCTTAAGGAATCTCAGATGAGAATCATGAAGAATGCTAGACATCTGTTCATTGAACAACATAGCATTGATCCGAGTCTTCACCCCCTGGAAGACAACCGAAGGGAACCAGCACCATATTCATGCAATTTCATTGGACAGATTGCTATTCTATGCCGCTATACATGCTGTTGAAATGGTACAATGATTAACCCCCCGCCCCCTTCTCCTCCTCCAGCTTTGTCTGGCTTCTAATCCTGAATTTTGAATTTGAGCTGAAGAACCCAGCAGAAGGGATTCTGGACTTTGACCGCAGCCGATACGGGTTTGGGGTGCTCCAACCAGACGGTGATGTTCAGTTTCGGTACAGGAGGCGGAGCCATCCGGGAAGATTGTGAATCGCCAATTCTCCGACGAGAACCTCAATGGGCTGAACATGAGCAGTGCTGTATGGATAAAATGTTTTCTTGCTGGGTCTGCCAAAGCGCCCTCTGTATAGAGACTATCGATCTATATGGAGTGAAGGATTCTGGGAGCGAAGCAGTACACTGCTGCCGGTGTAAAAACTGGATAAACTTTGACTGTTCTTAATGTGTGTGTAATAAAAAAAAAAATTGTGTATATAAAGGAGAGCATGCACATGCACACAGACCAGATCTATGAACACTGATTACATGGGGGGGGTTTCTGCAGAAATACTTATTTCCTATGATCTTCAGCTCCATCTAGTGGCCTTAATGCTGCATTTTCCAGAGTCATTCTATTCTGTATAAAGAACATTTGAGCTGGAGAGAAAATGGCCTAATAACATTTGTTGGGCTCTATGTCAGCACAGCTGGGTATAAGCCCTGTCCCCTCCATCTCTGCTGACATGTAGCCAGGGGCGGACTGACCATTTGGAAACTTGGGCACTGCCCGAGGGCCCGGGGTCAGTTGGGGGCCACATGAGATGCCCCTGGTACCTTCTTAATAGGCTTTTTTAAGTTTGGGCAAGGACACAGGGGCCCCATGATCCCCTATTGCCCATGGGCCCCATGAGTTGTCAGTCCACCCCTGCATGTAGCTCATCAGGAAGGGAAAATTACAGTAAATATCTGTCCTTCATATTCCTGTTTTTTTTTTTTTTTTTTTGGGGGGGGGTTGTGCGTGTGTAAATGCCCCCCTTCATTTCCCCAGTAGAATTTTTGTAAAGTTCCAATTATTTCTTGGTTCCATCATCTCACCAGGTCCAGGCTCCCAGGACAATTCCTTAGTATTTGGTACTGTTTGCTCTTGAATACACTTTTTTACTTTTTATTTTTATTTTTTTTTAGTCTTCTTTGTATTTCTATTGACTTTAATGCAGGTTTGGAAATTCTACTTTCTGAGGGTCCGGGAATTTTCAAAAAGCTCTGACTTTTTAGAGGTTTGGTCATTTCTAGTGAGCGACACTGGAGGGAGCCCGGAACAGCATTTCTCCCTGTTCTCACGAGTTACCTGTATGAAAGACACCTGGTAACCAGAAATCCCGCTGAATGATAGGGGATCAAATACTTACTTCCCTCATAAACATGCAAATCAGTCATCATTTGTTAGACATGCATTTCTTTTGAATTGTTTGTTGCTATTTTGTCTCTCAGTGTTGCAATACACCGAACCAGGGGCGGACTGACCATTTGGAGACTCGGGCACTGCCCGAGGGCCCGGGGTCAGTAGGGGGCCCCATGAGATGCCCCTGGTACCTTTTTCATAGGCTTTTTTTTAGTTTGGGCAAGGACACAGGGGCCTCATGATCCCCTATTGCCCGGGGGCCCCATGAGTTGTCAGTCTGCCCCTGCACCGAACATTCGATTTGTAGACCGATCATTTCTTTGTGAGTGGGCAAACATTCAAAATCCCCAGGGGAGCAAATACTTATTTCCTTCACTGTATATAACATTGTGACTGTTGCACTTCTTTTTTCTCCCCTGCAGTGATCATAGATGAAAAACGTTTTGTTTTACCTGTTTAGCTTGTATTGTTGTCCCTCCTTCTTACCCCTGGAATATGCCGGGGGGGGGGGGGGGTGTCCCAGTCACGTCTAGGGGTAGGGAACACTGACATCTCCTGATTTATATTCAGTGTACAGCAGGGGCGGACTGACAACTCATGGGGCCTCCGGGCAATAGGGGATCATGGGGCCCCTGTGTCCTTGCCCAAACTCAAAATAGCCTATGAAAAAGGTACCAGGGGCATCTCATGGGGCCCCCTATTGACCCCGGGCGTCTTGGGCAGTGCCCGAGTTTCCAAATGGTCAGTCCGCCCCTGGTGTACAGGGATGGGGAGTCCTGGTTTGTGTAGAGAACAACGACACTCCTTATGTATGATCAGTGTGTGTGTGGGGGCAGGGGAGGGAGGCAGGATTGGAATCCTGATCTGGTTTGTGTGTAGGGAACACTGACATCTCCTGATTTGATACATTCTATATTGCCAAAAGTATTGGCTCCGCCCTCCAAATCATGTGATTCAGGTGTTCCAATCCCCTCCATGGCCACAGGTGTATAAAATCATCCCCTAGGCATGCAGACTGCTTCTACAAACATTGGTGAAAGAATGGGTCGCTCTCAGGAGCTCAGTGACTCCAAGCGTGGTCCTGTGATAGGTTGTCACCTGTACAATCCAGTTCCTCTAATCTTTCCTCATAGCTGAGCTCCTCCGTGCCTCTTATCAGTTTGGTTGCCCTTCTCTGTACTTTCTCCATTAAGAGGACATGTTCTGACCAAGAAAAAGTGATGACCCTCTGTAACCTAGCTGAGGAGCTAAAAGGCTAAGAGGACCTGGCCCTGAGAAGATGACCCCACAACCTAGCTGAGGTCCTAATGGGCTCAGTAACAACACCTGTCCTGACCCTGAGAAGGTAATCACCCACTGTAACCTAGCAAAGGCACCAGTGGGCTCATTAAGAGGACCTTTCCTGACAGATCACCCTCCATAACCTAGCTGAGGTCCTAATAGGATCATTAAGAAGACCTGTCCTGACTCCACAAAAATGATGACTCTCCAACACATGGTGTAGGCCCAAATTAGGAGGACCTTTCTTGACCCAGAAAGGGATTACCCTCTGTAACCTAGTTGAGGCTCTAAAGGGCCTTCTAGAAGGACCTGACCTGGTGAACATGACCCCACAACCTAGCTATTGAGCCACTGTAACTTAACCAAGGCACTAATGGGCTCATTAAAAGGACCTGCAGTGATAATACCATACACCTTGTATTAATAACTATGTAAGATTTTATGTGATTCTTTAATTTTCCTATATAAATGCACAGTTATTGTTTGAATTTTCCATATTCATATACACTATATTGCCAAAAGTATTTGGACACCTCTGCAAGTCATTGGAATCAGGTGTTCCAATCCCCTCCATGGACACAGGTGTATAAAATCACCCCCTAGGCATGCAGACTGCTTCTACAAACATTGGTGAAAGAATGGGTCGCTCTCAGGAGCTCAGTGACACCAAGCGTGGTCCCGTGATAGGTTGTCACCTGTGCAATAAGTCCATCCGTGACATTTCCTGGCTACTAAATATTCCACGCTCAACTGTTAGTGGGATTATAACAAAGTGGGAGCAACTGGGAACAACAGCAACTCAGCCACCAAGTGGTAGGCCACATCACATGACAGAGCGGGGTCAGCGCATGCTGAAGCGCACAGTGCGCAGAAGTCACCAACTGTCTGCAGAGTCAATAGCTAAAGACCTCCAAACTTGGTGTGACCTTCAGATTAGCACAACAGTGTGTAGAGAGCTTCATGGAATGGGATTCCATGGCCGAGCAGCTGCATCCAAGCCTTACATCACCAAGTACAATGCAAAGTGTCAGATGCCATGGTGTAAAGCACGCCGCCACTGGACTCTAGAGCAGAGGAGAGGTGTTCTCTGGAGTGACCAATCACGCTTCTCTGTCTGGCAATCCGATGGACGTGTGTGGGTTTGGCGGTTGCCAGGAGAACAGTACTTGCCTGACTGCATTGTGCCAAGTGTAAACTTTGGTGGAGAGAGGATTATGGTGTGGGGTTGTTTTTCAGGGGTTGGGCTTGGCCCCCTAGTTCCAGTGAAGGGAACTCTTAAGGCATCAGCATACCGAGACATTTTGGACAATTTCATGCTCCTAACTTTATGGGAAGAGTTTGGGGATGGCCCCTCCCTGTTCCAACATGACTGCGCACCAGTGCACAAAGCAAGGTCCATAAAGACACCCTCCTAAACCTTGTGGACGGCCTTCCCAGAAGAGTTGAAGCTGTTATAGCTGCAAAGGGCGGGGCCAACTCAATATTGAACCCTACGGACTAAGACTGGGGGGGCCAATAAAGGTCATGTGTGTGGAAAGGCCAACCAACCCAATATTGAACCCTATGGACTAAGACTGGGAGGCCATTATAGGTCATGTTCGGGGAAAGGCCGGCCGACCAATACTTCTGGCAATATAGTGAGTGTATACAAGGAGGAAGGGGGGAGTCCTGGCCTGGGTGTCGGGAACATTGACATTTTACGATCGGTGTATGAGGCTGGGGATCCTGGTCTGATCTGTGTATAGAGAACACTGAAATCTCCTGGTTGGTATACAATGTGAAACAGCCAGGGGCGGACTGACCATTTGGAAACTTGGGCACTGCCCGAGGGCCCGGGGTCAGTAGGGGACCCCATAAGATGCCCCTGGTACCTTTTTCATAGGCTTTTTTGAGTTTGGGCAAGGACACAGGGGCCACATGATCCCCTATTGCCCGGGGGCCCCATGAGTTGTCAGTCCGCCCCTGGAAACAGCCCAGATGGGTACAAGGTAATCATCACCCTTCTTGAATCCCTCATTAACCTGAAAATTTGCCCTAATTAACCCCTTATCTTCCTTTCCCTTCCCTCTCTAGCTGTTGTTTTTAGCTGTTTGTATAAAAACGTTACTTTCGGTTTCTTTTTTTGGTGTTTTGTTTGAAAACCATTTTTTCCTAAAACTGTTATTGCAATATTGGGCCAAAGAAAACGTTTAAAAAAACAAACGTATGAAATGTTTGTGATGAGTTCCGTGTGCTGCAAATGTCATATTCCAAACACACTGCAGTGCAAAGCCCAGAATGTTCCCACTGATCTATGACAAGGTGTGAGATGTCTAACAGATCTAGGATCTGCCTATGAAAAAGCCTATGAAGAAGGTACCAGGGGCATCTCATGGGGCCCCCTACTGACCCCGGGCCCTCGGGCAGTGCCCGAGTTTCCAAATGGTCAGTCCGCCCCTGCTAGGATCATACTCTCTTCACATTTGCAAAATAGAAAATACGCCATTGTTTTGTATTTTTTCTTTTGAGCCAATAGGTGGAGCGCTGGCAGCTTTTCGTATTTCCCTCTGAGAACCCCTCAGAATGGGCACGGCAGGTGTACAGACATGGGAACTCAGCACAGGGATGGTGGGAACCCCTCATAATGGGCACAGCGGGTGTACAGACCCGGGAACTCAGCACAGGGATGGTGGGAACCCCTCATAATGGGCACAGCAGATGTACAGACCCGGGAACTCAGCACAGGGATGGTGGGAACCCCTCATAATGGGCACAACGGATGTACACACCCGGGAACTCAGCACAGGGATGGTGGGAGCTCCTCATAATGGGCACAGCGGGTGTACAGACACGGGAACTCCGAATAGGGATGGTGGGAACCCCTCATAATGGGCACAGCAGGGATACAGACCCGGGAACATAGCACAGGGATGGTGGGAACCCCTCATAATGGGCACAGCGGGTGTACAGTCCCAGGAACTCAGCACAGGGATGGTAGGAATCCCTCATAATGGGCACAGCGGGTGTACAGACATGGGAACTCAGCACAGGGATGGTGGGAGCCCCTCATAATGGGCACAGCGGGTGTACAGACATGGGAACTGAGCACAGGGATGGTGGGAACCCCTCATAATGGGCACAGCGGGTGTACAGACCCGGGAACTCAGCACAGGGATGGTGGGAACCCCTCATAAGGGGCACAGCGGGTGTACAGACCCGGGAACTCAACACAGGGATGATGGGAACCCCTCATAAGGGGCACAGCGGGTGTACAGACCCGGGAACTCAGCACAGGGATGGTGGGAACCCCTCATAACGGGCACAACGGGTGTACAGACCCGGGAACTCAGCACAGGGATGGTGGGATCCCCTCATAACGGCACAGCGGGTGTACAGACCTGGGAACTCAGCACAGGGATGGTGGGAACCCCTCATAAAGGGCACAGTGGGTGTACAGACATGGGAACCCCTCATAATGGGACATAATAGACATTTCTTGGTGGAAATGATTGGAGGATTACAGGCGAATCTCTCAGATTTCAGGAAATAATCCGCTCCTGTTGTCAGGACAGTTCAGGACATGAGATGGGGATGGCGGTCCGTGTTCATTCCTGACGGTTGATGGATGGTGGAGATGTATGATGAGCGCAGGAGGAAGCCGGAGCCGGATCCATTTCCACTACAAATGCGGAGCGGAGCGCTAATGAGGCAGATGCTGAATTAATAATCAGAGGATCAGGAAAAGGCGGAATGACATTAAAGGGATGCGAGGAATATGGAGAGAGGCTGCTGGGGATTACACATGTAAATCACTCGGGGACTCCGGTCCAACTAACGAGGATTATACGGCACACAGGGTGCCCAGCACAGCCCGCGCTTCTGTCCCGGTGCATTGTGGGGCCCCATCCCATCCTGTCCTCCTTCCCATAGAAAACTTCTGCACTTTGCTGGAAGACAATGGGGGAGGCGGGAAGAAAAACCATCAACATGCAAGATGTCACACCATCATAAACAAATTAGTATCCCTGCAGCCAGAAACCATAGACCCCTCTGACAACAATAGATCCCTTGGAAACAATAGATCCCACTGCAACAATAGATCCCCCACAATAGATCACCCCAACAACAATAGACCCCTCTGGCAACAATAGAACCCCCTGCAAAAATAGACCCCCCTGCAACAATAGATCCCCCACAATAGATCACCCCAGCAACAATAGACCCCTCTGGCAACAATATACCCACCTGCAAAAATAGACCCCCTGCAACAATAGATCCCACTGCAACGATAGACCCTGGCAACAATAGATCCCCCAGCAACAATAGAAACCCTTACAAAAATAGACCCCCAGCAGCAACAGATTCCACTGCATCAATAGACCCCCTGGCAACAATAGACACCCCTGCAACAACAATAGACACCCTGGCAACAATAGATCCCACAGCAACAATACCCCCTGGCAACAATAGACCCCCTGGCAACAATAGATCCCACTGCAACAATAGACCCCGTTGCAACAATAGATCACCCCTGCAACAATATATCTCCCACAACAATAGATCCCCCAGCAACAATAGATCATCCCAGCAACAATAAACCCCCTGGCAACAATAGATCACACTGCGACAATAGGCCCCTGGCAACAATAGATCACCCCTGAAACAATATATCCCCCACAACAATAGATTCCCCCAGCAACAATAGATCTCACAGCAACAATAGATTCCCCTGGCAACAGTAGATCACTCAACAACAATAGATCCCCCACAACAATAGATCACCCCCGCAACAATAGACCCCCTGGCAACAAAGACCCCCTGGCAACACTAGATCACACTGCAACAATAGACCCCCTGGCAACAACAGATCACCCCTGAAACAATAGATCCCCCACAACTATAGATCCCCCAGCACAACAGACCCCTGGCAACAATAGATCACTCAGCAACAATATAACCCCCACAACAATAGATCCTAGAGCAACAATAGATCCCCTGGCAACAATGGACCCCCCCAGCAACAATAGACCCCCCTGGCAACAATGGATCCCCCCAACAATAGACCCCCCTTGCAACAACAGATCTCCAAACTCTCCTGCAGCTAGCAACAATACGCCCCCTCCCTCAACAGTAGTTATTTCCCAGCAAAGGAAAGTACCTCCCAGAAACATAATACCCTCCTAGCAACGACAGATCCCCACCAGCAACAATAGACCCCCACTGAAAAAAAAGATCCCCTCCAACAACAATAGATCCCTTAGCAGAAAGCATCAATAGACCTTCCAACACCTCATGCCATTGCATACATCCAGTGCTGGAGGTGCCAGAACTGCCCCCCCTCCCATATTTCTGTCTTTAGGTTTTCTTTAAAACATGTTTCTTTCCTGGGTGCTGTTGCCTGTGTCTTCCTAGTAAAATCCTAACATTGGTAGGGTGGTAGAGCAGGGGCCCCTATGGCAGGCTGTGACTGAGAAATACTATTCAGGGGCCAATCAAGGAGGTCCCAGTGATGGGAAGGCAGCAAACAGCCAATCATTTTCGGGGGATGGAGGTAACTTGGATTCAGTTCTCAGCACACACAGGCAAGGCATACCATTCTTCAGGGACCCCCCAAAGGGTGGTGACCCCGGGAATGTGTGTCACCTCCAATGTGGGACCTCTGGGTCTATGGTGAAGCTGAGCCATTATAAAGCAGTAGAATATTCCACAGACTGAAATATATAAACCGTGGAAACCCGACGGCGTGCCAGATATCGGTCCAGTCCCTGGCATTGGGCTGCAGCCGTCTCGGCTCTCCGGGGGTTAAGTCGTATCTCTTGGATGGAAATGCAAAGGATAATGATTTCTGTGTGCCAGAGATTGGCCACTTTACTGGAGGAGGATTAATCACTGTGACTGGCACAGAGACGGAAACCGTGTACATGACATCCCCGACCCGCCTGAGGGGCCACAATCCCCCACTATGGGGCCCCTAGAAGAAAGATTGGAGGGAAAAGATCCCCCATATATTGCCAGATACAATCTACTCCGGAGGGAAGAGATCCCCCATACACTGCCAGATACAATCTACTCCGGGGGAGGGAAGAGATCCCCCATACACAGCCAGATACAATCTACTCCGGAGGGAAGAGATCCCCCATACACCGCCAGATACAATCTACTCCGGAGGGAAGAGATCCCCCATACACAGCCAGATACAATCTACTCCGGAGGGAAGAGATCCCCCATACACAGCCAGATACAATCTACTCCGGAGGGAAGAGATCCCCCATACACAGCCAGATACAATCTACTCCGGAGGGAAGAGATCCCCCATACACCGCCAGATACAATCTACTCCGGGGGAGGGAAGAGATCCCCCATACACCGCCAGATACAATCTACTCCGGAGGAGGGAAGAGATCCCCCATACACCGCCAGATACAATCTACTCCCGGGGAGGGAAGAGATCCCCCATACACCGCCAGATACAATCTACTCCGGGGGAGGGAAGAGATCCCCCGTACACCGCCAGATACAATCTACTCCGGAGGGAAGAGATCCCCCATACACCGCCAGATACAATCTACTCCGGAGGGAAGAGATCCCCCATACACTGCCAGATACAATCTACTCCGGGGGAGGGAAGAGATCCCCCATACACCGCCAGATACAATCTACTCCGGGGGAGGGAAGAGATCCCCCATACACAGCCAGATACAATCTACTCCGGAGGGAAGAGATCCCCCATACACCGCCAGATACAATCTACTCCGGGGGAGGGAAGAGATCCCCCATACACCGCCAGATACAATCTACTCCGGAGGGAAGAGATCCCCCATACACCGCCAGATACAATCTACTCCGGAGGGAAGAGATCCCCCATACACTGCCAGATACAATCTACTCCGGGGGAGGGAAGAGATCCCCCATACACAGCCAGATACAATCTACTCCCGGGGAGGGAAGAGATCCCCCATACACCGCCAGATGCAATCTACTCCAGGGGAGGGAAGAGATCCCCCATACACCGCCAGATACAATCTACTCCGGGGGAGGGAACAGATCCCCCATACACCGCCAAATACAATCTACTCCGGAGAGAAGAGATCCCCCATACACCAACAGATACAATCTACTCCGGAGGAGGGAGGAGATCCCCCATACACCGCCAGATACAATCTACTCCGGGGGAGGGAGGAGATCCCCCATACACCGCCAGATACAATCTACTCCGGGGGAGGGAGGAGATCCCCCATACACCGCCAGATACAATCTACTCCGGGGGAGGGAAGAGAGCCCAATAGCTGGTGATCAGTCTATGATTCTGAATGGAGACATTCATATGTCCCGACTTCCAATTTCTTAAATTTGGAGGATCAAAATTGAGAGATTTCAATGGCTCTTTCCATTTATCCCCAGCCTGTTCCAAAATACTCCCCCCTCATTAGTCCACAGACACCCCTCGTTAGTCCACAGACACCCCTCGTTAATCCACAGACACCCCTCCTTAGATGTTCTGCCATACTTTTATACAATTTATATGTTTTATTGAACTGCATGAAGTTATCTTTGTTCTATAGTATGCTGACATCTAGTGGTGGTTTTGGGCCACTACAACTTGTTTACTTATTTGAACTGGTATCGCCCTCTGTCCTCCCCTCTTTTCTTTAGTGATATTTAGTTCAGTCCTAGCTAGACCCTCCCTGTTTCTTTCTATTCTCTCAGTCAGTATCAGTTCTTCACAGAGGCGATGTTTAGGTGAGTTATTGTCATCTTACACTTCAAAAGACATTCTCTGTACTGCAATTATCTGAAGGAAAATTGTGTTGGATTTCATTTCTGCCAAGTCAGCAAGTGAGCACATTGTCCGGACAGAGTCCATAGACACCCCTCATTAGTCCGTAGATGCACTTCATTGGTCCGTAGACACCCCTCATTAGTCCATAGATGCACTTCATTGGTCCGTAGACACCCCTCATTAGTCCATAGATGACCTTCATTGGTCCTTAGACACCCCTCATTAGTCCATAGATGCGCTTCATTGGTCCGTAGACACCCCTCATTAGTCCATAGATGCGCTTCATTGGTCCTTAGACACCCCTCATTAGTCCATAGATGACCTTCATTGGTACTTAGACACCCCTCATTAGTCCATAGATGCGCTTCATTGGTCTGTAGACACCCCTTATTAGTCCATAGATTACCTTCATTGGTCCGTAGACACCCCTCATTAGTCCATAGATGACCTTCATTAGTCCTTAGACACCCCTTACTAGTCCATAGATGACCTTCATTGGTCCGTAGACACCCCTCATTAGTCCATAGATGACCTTCATTGGTCCTTAGACACCCCTTACTAGTCCATAGATGACCTTCATTGGTCCGTAGACACCCCTCATTAGTCCATAGATGACCTTCATTGGTCCTTAGACACCCCTTACTAGTCCATAGATGACCTTCATTGGTCCGTAGACACCCCTCATTAGTCCATAGATGACCTTCATTGGTCCGTAGACACCCCTCATTAGTCCATAGATGACCTTCATTGGTCCTTAGACACCCCTCATTAGTCCATAGATGACCTTCATTGGTCCTTAGACACCCCTCATTAGTCCATAGATGACCTTCATTGGTACTTAGACACCCCTCATTAGTCCATAGATGCGCTTCATTGGTCCATAGACACCCCTCATTAGTCCGTAGATGCGCTTCATTGGTCCGTAGACACCCCTCATCAGTCCATAGATGCGCTTCATTGGTCCATAGACACCCCTTATTAGTCCATAGATGACCTTCATTGGTCCTTAGACACCCCTTATTAGTCCATAGATGCGCTTCATTGGTCCATAGACACCCCTCATCAGTCCATAGATACGCTTCATTGGTCCATACACACCCCTTATTAGTCCATAGATGACCTTCATTGGTCCTTAGACACCCCTTATTAGTTCATAGATGCGCTTCATTGGTACTTAGACACCCCTTATTAGTCCATAGATGCGCTTCATTGGGTCGTAGACACCCCTCATTAGTCCATAGATGCGCTTCATTGGTCCTTAGACACCCCTCATTAGTCCATAGATGACCTTCATTGGTACTTAGACACCCCTCATTAGTCCATAGATGACCTTCATTGGTCCGTAGACACCCCTCATTAGTCCATAGATGCGCTTCATTGGTCCTTAGACATCCCTTACTAGTCCATAGATGACCTTCATTGGTCCTTAGACATCCCTTACTAGTCCATAGATGACCTTCATTGGTCCTTAGACATCCCTTACTAGTCCATAGATGACCTTCATTGGTCCTTAGACATCCCTTACTAGTCCATAGATGACCTTCATTGGTCCTTAGACACCCCTTACTAGTCCATAGATGACCTTCATTGGTCCTTAGACACCCCTTATTAGTCTCATTATTCTGCTTTTTACATAGAGAGCAAAAAAAAAGATCAAATTAAAAATGTTCGCAAGCATGGCAATACACAAACGTAACTTTTTGTTTACTAAAAATCTTACAAACGTAAAATATACAGTATATAGAAAAACAAAAATAGCTTACTGCAGCATACAATCAGAACATGAGTTTTTTTGCCAGAAGAAAACATAAACAGCTAAATATACAAACCAAAACATATTATTATTATTATTATTATTATTATTATTATTATTATTATTATTATTAGAGTGCATCTCAACAAACCTTCTCTCCAGCTAAACACACCCTCAGGCTAAGAAACACCTAAACATTGAACCCATACTGATCTTATAAAAATCTAGGGGATGTGGAAGAAAAGCCTGACAGACAGCAGCTACAGACACCAGACATTCCTCCACCCCTTTGTCCAGGCTTCTCCGCCTCCATCTGTCCTTCTCAAGCCCCCAAATCTTCCCAATTACCCAAAATATTTTTCACCGCCACCTCAACAGGAAGGACTTTTTTCCGAGTAGAAACCTGACAACGTGTATTCCACACTAAGTAACAGACTACTAAATTAACTAGAAAAAGTGTTTCAAAATCAAAATTTCGGTGAGTCTGAAAGGCCCCATAAGCCCACTCTGTGTAACTTGAGCGGAAAAGTAAAGGGATCCCCAGAACCCCACCCACCTGCTTATAAACATCTATATTGAAAGGGCACTGAAGCAAGAAATGGTCCATCGTCTCCTCCACCCCACTGCACTCCACTCTTGGACAACCGCGGTTCTCCACAGAGCGATGCTTCAGGTTGCCCTTCATATAGAGTCTGCCATGGAACAAGAGCCAGGCCAAATCTCGAAACTTTAAAGGGATTCTCTCCAGAGTCATCAAATGCAGACCCTCCCTCATAAGACGACCTGGGCAATTCCTCAAAGCCAGTGGCTCACTAAAGGCTGATTCAACAACCCTCCTCTCCAGGGCCTTCCTAGGAGGAGACTTAATTTCCTTCGCCGTCAATTGCCACTGAAGAAGAATATTCAGGCATGGAGCGACGTAAGCCAGGAGCTCACCGTGTCAGACCCTCAGGTTTTTCACTGGCCCACCATTTTCCCAGCTCCGCTCAGCTATGTTATATGCATGTGTATGTACAGTATATCTATGGATGTGTATAGATGTGTATATATTTGTATATATGTGTATGGATGTGTATGCAGTGTGTATATATGTGCATAGGTGGTGGTAGTACTGTACAATGTATGAGGGTGGTGGTAAAATGAATCAAATGGGGTGCTGTGCACTGGGCTGTATATACTTCTGTACAATACATACACCTGGCCTCTGCTCTGTCTGCATTACCCACACCTGACCTCCATACTCTGTACATTACACACTGACCCCTACATTATGTACCCTACCCACCCAAGACTCCGACACTATGTATGTTACCCAACTGGGACCCCTGGACTATGTATATTACCCACCTGGGACCCCTGCACTATGTATATTACCCACCCGGGACCCCTGGACTATGTATATTACCCATCCGGGACTTCTGCACTATGTACTTTACCCAACCTGGACTCCTGAACTTTGCATGTTACCCACCCCAGACCCCCAAACTATGTATGTTACCCAACTGGGACCCTTGTAATATGTCTGTTACCCAACCTGGACCCTTGCACCTTGTACGTTACCCAACTGGGACCCTTGTAGAATGTCTGTTACCCAACCACAACACCTGCACCATGTATGTTACCCAACTGGGACCCCTATAGTATGTACGTTACCCACCCCAGACACCAGCACTATGTACATTACCCAACCCGGACCCCTACACTTTGGACACTACCCACCCCTGACCACTGCACTATGCATGATACTCACCCCAGACCACCACACTGTGTATGTTACTAAACCCAGACTTCTACACTATGTACTTTACCCAGCTGGGACCCCTGCACTATGTACATTACTGAACCTGGACCCCTGCACTATATATGCTACCTACCTTTAGATCCACACACTATGTATGTTACCCAACTGAGATCCCTGTAGTACATTATCCAAGCCGGACCCCTACAGGAAGTGCAACGATCTTAGGAGTTCCTAGGTACAGGAAGTGCACAGATCTCAGGAGTGCGTAGGCACAGAAAGTGAAAATATCTCAGGAGTGCCTAGGCACAGGAGCTGCTCTGATATCAGGAGTGTCTAGGCACAGGAAGCGCACAGGCCTCAGGAGTGCCTAGGCACAGGAAGTACAAAGATCTCAGGAGTGCCTAGGCACAGGAAGTGCAAAGATCTCAGGAGTGCCTAGGCACAGGAAGTGCAAAGATCTCAGGAGTGCCTAAGTACAGGAAGTGCAAAGATCTCAGGAGTGCCTAGGCACAGGAAGTGCAAAGATCTCAGGAGTGCCTAGGCAGAGGAGTTGCTCTGATATCAGGAGTGCCTAAGCACAGGAAGCGCACAGACCTCAGGAGTGCTTAGGCAAAGCAAGTGCAAAGATCTCAGGAGTGCCTAGGCACAGATGCTGCTCTGATATCTGGAGTACCTAGGCACAGGAAACGCACAGACCTCAGGAGTGCCTAGGCACAGGAAGTGAAAAGATCTCAGGAGTGTCTAGGCACAGATGCTGCTCTGATATCAGGAGTGCCTAGACACAGGAGCTGCTCTGATATCAGGAGTGCCTAGGCACAGGAAGTGTAAAGATCTCATGAGTGTCTAGGCACAGGAAGTGCAAAGATCTCAGGAGTGCTTAGGCACAGGAAGTGCAATGATCTCAGGAGTGCTTAGGCATAGATGCTGCTCTGATATCAGGAGTGCCTAGGCACAGGATCTGCTCTGATCTAAGATGTGCCAGGGCACAGGACTTGTGCTGATATGAAGGTGCCTAGGTACAGGCAATGCTCTGCTGGAGTTCACGGAGGACTTCTAGACAAAAGGTCAGTCTTCTAGAGTACAGCTTAAGCACAATTATCATTTCCAGATGTCCCCGATGACACGGCAAATCTTCGATGTCTGATTTCAGCTCTACCTTAACTTCAGCTTGGTATACATTTGCTTCATCTGGGGATTCTGTCCATTAAAACCCATTACAGGATCCTGTTAGCACCTTCCACCTACAGAAAACACTTCGGACTGATGGGGAGACAATTCCGAGCTGCCGAAAAACACCTCCACCCGGAATTCACACCATAAATTATGTAGAAGATATAATTCAACATTGTCACTGCAGCCGCAACACCAATCACATCAGATCTACAAAACTGGGATATTACCAATCCTGCTCCATCCATAATACCATCTGATATCAGACATTGCTCCATGTATAGTGGTGTCTGATCTCTAGACATAGACGGCAATGAATGTGTGTGTGTGTGTGGGGGGGGGGGGGTTCCACTATTCCTGACTCCATACACCAAGCAGCCATAAGATTATGACCACTGACAGGTAAAGTGCATAACATCCATTATCTTGTTACAGTGGCACCTGACAGTGGGAGGGATATATTAGGCCACAAGTGAACATGTTGTCCCTGAAGTTGATGTATTCAAAGAAAAAAATGGGAAAGCGTAGGAATTTGAGCAACTTTGACAACGGCAGGGGTGGACTGACCATTTGGAAACTCAGGCATTGCCCGAGGGCCTGGGGTCAGCAGGGGGCCCCATGAGATGCCCCTGGTACCTTTTTCATAGGGTTTTTTGAGTTTGGGCAAGGACACAGGGGCCCCATGATCCCCTATTGGCCGGGGGCCCCATGAGTTGTCAGTCCGCCCCTGGACAAGGGACAAATGTAATGTCTAGACAACTGGGTCAGAGCAACTCCAAAACTGCAGTTCTTTGGGATGTTCCATCTGCAGTGGTCAGGAACGACCATGAGTGGTCCAAGGAAGGAAAACCGGCAATGGGGTCATGGGCAGCCAAGGCTCAATGATGAACGTGGGGAGCGGAGGCTGGCCTGTGAGGTCCAATCAAATAGAAGGGCTACTGTAGCCCAAATTACTGAAAAATGTCATGCTAGTTCTGATAGGTGTCAGAACACACAGAGCATCGCGGTTTGTTGTGTATGGGGCTGTGCAGCTGCAGACCGATCAGGGTGCCCATACTGCCCTGTGTCCACAGCCAAAAGTACCTACTGGCCAGGGGCGGACTGACCTTTTGGAAACTCGGGCGCTGCCCGAGGGCCCGGGGTCAGTAGGGGGCCCCATGAGATGCCCCTGGTACCTTTTTCATAGGCTTTTTTGAGTTTGGGCAAGGACACAGGGGCCCCATGATCCCCTATTGCTCGGGGGCCCCATGAGTTGTCAGTCCGTCCCTGCGTGTATATATACATGATTTGCATTTCTGGGTAGGGGGGGCCGCCCTAACCGCACCATTATTGGTGGCTAGACATATCAATCACTGGGTACCGCCCGACAATTCCCTGCTGGCACTCAGCAGGGTGAAGCTGACAGCGGAGAGACCTGTCAGCAAGGACATGCTGCTTTGTATCTCTCTGCACAGCAGATCACCCCAGATGTTAACCCCTTCCTGCGCAGTGTCATTAGTACAGTGTCAGTACTTTTTATTAGCACTGATCACTGTATTGGTGTCACTGGGGATGTCAGTGGCAGTTAGTTCCCCCCCAGTGGCAATCTGCTATAAGTCACTGATCGCCGCCATTACTATTATTATTAAAAAAAAAAAAAAAATCCACTATACATACCGCCATTTGTAAATGCTATAACTTTCACGTAAACCAATTAATTTACACGTATTGGGATTTTTTTTTTAGCAAAGACATGTTGCAGAATATATTTTGGCCTAAATTTATGCCGAAATTTGATTTTTAAAATTTTTTTTATTGGATATGTTTTATAGCAAAAAGTATTTTTTTTTCAAAATTGTTCATCTTTTTTTGTTTATAGTGCAAAAAAACAAAAACCGCACAGGCGATCAAATACCAAAGAAATAAAGCTCAATTCATTTGGGTGCAGCGTTGCATGACCGCGCAATTGTCAGTTAAAGTAATGCAGCGCCGTTTCGCAAAGAATGGCCTGGTCAGGAAGGGGGGGGGGGTAAATCCTCCGGAGGGCGAGTGGTTAAAGGATCTGCTAATAATGGCTTGGTGCCAGATATCACAGCATGCCTTCAGAGTGGAGTCCGTGGCTGCTATGTTGGGTGGTCATAATGTTGTGGCTGATTGGTGTATAAAACGAATAAAAGGCTCCATATGCCATCCCTCTGTATCACGGGTGATAAGTCGCCTGCTGTGTCCCGGCATTGGTGGGGGTTGCGGGGAGGTCAGAACATCGGTTGGCGGTCTACAGAGAGAAAAGTGGATTTTCTGGAATGCGGTGGAGCAGCGCTGGAGATTTCCTCACTTTCTAGGCTGGTTATAACCTCTGTAATCCCATAATCCAACTCCGGGGAACCGAGCACACAGATAAATGGGATTAGAGATGATCTAAATTCAGAAACTCAAACAGCTTCACGGCTCACCGCCGCGCCCATACACTTCCAGATCTGTCTATACCGTTCCATCCATAGATATCGATGTACAGATCCATCCCCATACACAGCCAGATCTGTCTATACCGTTCCATCCATAGATATCGATGTACAGATCCATCCCCATACACTTCCAGATCTGTCCGGGCAATAGGAGATCATGGGGCCCCCGTGTCCTCGCGCACACCCAAAAAAGCCTATGAAAAAGCCAATGAAAGGTACCAGGGGCATCACATGGGGCCCCCTACTGACCCAAGGCCCTCGAGCAATGCCCGAGTGCTCGAATGGTCAGTCTGCCCCTGATCCCCATACACAGCCAGATCTGTTTATACCATTCCCTGTATAAATATCAATGTACAGATCCATCCCCATACACAATCAGATCCATCTATAACAGGGGTCTCCAAACTTTCTAAATAAAGGGCCAGTTTAATGTTCTTTAGACTTTAGGGGGGCCGGACTGTGCCCAATGGGAGGAAATAGTGCTCCATCATTGGTACCATTGGGAGGAATAGTGCCCCATCATTGGTACCATTGGGAGGAATAGTGCCCCATCATTGGTACCATTGGGAGGAATAGTGCCCCATCATTGGTATCAGTGGGAGGAATAGTGCCCCATCATTGGTGTCAGTGGGAGGAATAGTGCCCCATCATTGGTATCAGTGGGAGGAATAGTGCCCCATCATTGGTATCAGTGGGAGGAATAGTGCCCCATCATTGGTATCAGTGGGGGGAATAGTGCCCCATCATTGGTATCAGTGGGAGGAATAGTGCCCCATCATTGGTATCAGTGGGAGGAATAGTGCCCCATCATTGATGTCAGTGGGAGGAATAGCGCCCCATCATTGGTATCAGTGGGAGGAATAGTGCCCCATCGATGGTGTCAGTGGGAGGAATCATGTCCCATCATTGGCGTCAGTAGGAGGAATAGTGTCCCATCATTGGTGTCGGTGGGAGGAATAGTGCCCCATCATTGGTATCAGTGGGAGGAATAGTGCTCCATCATTGGTATCAGTGGGAGGAATAGTGCTCCTTCATTGGTGTCAGTGGGAGGAATAGTGCTCCTTCATTGGTGTCAGTGGGAGGAATAGTGATCCTTCATTGGTATCAGTGGGAGGAATAGTGCCCCATCATTGGTATCAGTGGGAGGAAAAGTGCCCCATCATTGGTGTCAGTGGGAGGAATAGTGCCCCATCATTGGTATCAGTGGGAGGAATAGTGCCCCATCATTGGTATCAGTGGGAGGAATAGTGCCCAATCGATGGTGTCAGTGAGAGGAATCATGTCCCATCATTGGCGTCAGTAGGAGGAATAGTGTCCCATCATTGGTGTCAGTGGGAAGAATAGTGCCCCATCATTGGTATCAGTGGGAGGAATAGTGCCCCATCATTGGTGTCAGTGGGAAGAATAGTGCCTCATCATTGGTGTCAGGGGGAGGAATAGTGCCCCATCGTTGGTACCAGTGGGAGGAATAGTGCCCCATCATTGGTGTCAGTGGGAGGAATAGTGCCCCATCATTGGTGTCAGCGGGAGGAATAGTGCCCCATCATTGGTGCCAGTGGGAGGAATAGTGCCCCATCATTGGTATCAGTGGGCGGAATAATGCCCCATCATTGGTATCAGTGGGAGGAATAGCGCCCCATCAGTGGTGTCAGTGGGAGGAATAGCGCCCGATCATTGGTGTCAGTGGGAGGAATAGCGCCCCATCATTGGTGTCAGTGGGAGGAATAGCGCCCCATCATTGGTGTCAGTGGGAGGAATAGCGCCGCATCATTGGTATCAGTGGGAGGAATAGTGCCCCATCATTGGTGTCAGTGGGAGGAATAGCGTCCCATCATTGGTATCAGTGGGAGGAATAGTGCCCCATCGATGGTGTCAGTGGGAGGAATCATGTCCCATCATTGGCGTCAATAGGAAGAATAGTGTCCCATCATTGGTGTCAGTGGGAAGAATAGTGCCCCATCATTGGTATCAGTGGGAGGAATAGTGCTCCTTCATTGGTGTCAGTGGGAGGAATAGTGCCCCATC
This sequence comes from Staurois parvus, assembly GCF_062004578.1. Taxonomy (NCBI): domain Eukaryota; kingdom Metazoa; phylum Chordata; class Amphibia; order Anura; family Ranidae; genus Staurois; species Staurois parvus. The sequence continues at coordinate 1,668,155 of NW_028318804.1, forward strand.
ATTGGTGTCAGTGGGAGGAATAGTGCCCCATCATTGGTATCAGTGGGAGGAATAGTGCTCCTTCATTGGTGTCAGTGGGAGGAATAGTGCTCCTTCATTGGTGTCAGTGGGAGGAATAGTGATCCTTCATTGGTATCAGTGGGAGGAATAGTGCCCCATCATTGGTATCAGTGGGAGGAATAGTGCCCCATCATTGGTATCAGTGGGAGGAATAGTGCCCCATCATTGGTATCAGTGGGAGGAATAGTGCCCCATCATTGGTATCAGTGGGAGGAATAGTGCCCAATCGATGGTGTCAGTGGGAGGAATCATGTCCCATCATTGGTATCAGTGGGAGGAATAGTGCCCCATCATTGGTGTCAGTGGGAGGAATAGTGCCTCATCATTGGTGTCAGGGGGAGGAATAGTGCCCCATCGTTGGTACCAGTGGGAGGAATAGTGCCCCATCATTGGTGTCAGTGGGAGGAATAGCGCCCCATCATTGGTATCAGTGGGAGGAATAGCGCCCCATCATTGGTATTAGTGGGGGGAATAGTGCCCCATCATTGGTATTAGTGGGGGGAATAGTGCCCCATCATTGGTGTCAGTGGGAGGAATAGTGCCCCATCATTGGTATTAGTGGAAGGACTAGTGCCCCATCATTGGTGTCAGTGGGAGGAATAGTGCCCCATCATTGGTGTCAGTGGGAGGAATAGTGCCCCATCATTGGTATTAGTGGAAGGAATAGTGCCCCATCATTGGTGTCAGTGGGAGGAATAGTGCCCCATCATTGGTGTCAGTGGGAGGAATAGTGCCCCATCATTGGTATCAGTGGGAGGAATGGTGCCCCATCATTGGTGTCAGTGGGAGGAATAGTGCCCCATCATTGGTGTCAGTGGGAGGAATAGTGCCCCATCATTGGTATCAGTGGGAGGAATAGTGCCCCATCATTGGTGTCAGTGGGAGGAATAGTGCCCCATCATTGGTATCAGTGGGAGGAATAGTGCCCCATCATTGGTGTCAGTGGGAGGAATAGTGCCCCATCATTGGTATCAGTGGGAGGAATAGTGCCCCATCATTGGTATCAGTGGGAGGAATAGTGCCCCATCATTGGTATCAGTGGGAGGAATAGTGCCCCATCATTGGTATCAGTGGGAGGAATAGTGCCCAATCGATGGTGTCAGTGGGAGGAATCATGTCCCATCATTGGTATCAGTGGGAGGAATAGTGCCCCATCATTGGTGTCAGTGGGAGGAATAGTGCCTCATCATTGGTGTCAGGGGTAGGAATAGTGCCCCATCGTTGGTACCAGTGGGAGGAATAGTGCCCCATCATTGGTGTCAGTGGGAGGAATAGCGCCCCATCATTGGTATCAGTGGGAGGAATAGCGCCCCATCATTGGTATTAGTGGGGGGAATAGTGCCCCATCATTGGTATTAGTGGGGGGAATAGTGCCCCATCATTGGTGTCAGTGGGAGGAATAGTGCCCCATCATTGGTATTAGTGGGGGGAATAGTGCCCCATCATTGGTGTCAGTGGGAGGAATAGTGTCCCATCATTGGTATTAGTGGGGGGAATAGTGCCCCATCATTGGTGTCAGTGGGAGGAATAGTGCCCCATCATTGGTGTCAGTGGGAGGGATAGTGTCCCATCATTGGTATTAGTGGGAGGAATAGTGCCCCATCATTGGTGTCAGTGGGAGGAATAGTGCCCCATCATTGGTATTAGTGGAAGGAATAGTGCCCCATCATTGGTGTCAGTGGGAGGAATAGTGCCCCATCATTGGTGTCAGTGGGAGGAATAGTGCCCCATCATTGGTATTAGTGGAAGGAATAGTGCCCCATCATTGGTGTCAGTGGGAGGAATAGTGCCCCATCATTGGTATCAGTGGGATGAATAGTGCCCCATCATTGTTGTCAGTGGGAGGAATAGTGCCCCATCATTGGTATTAGTGGGGGGAATAGTGCCCCATCATTGGTATCAGTGGGAGGAATAGTGTCCCATCATTGGTGTCAGTGGGAGGAATAGTGCCCCATCATTGGTGTTAGTGGGCGGTGTTTTACCACATTTTGCCACGTTTTTCAGCGTTAGAACGTTTTGACAGCTAAAAAAACTAGTCCTGAGTTTTTTTTCCAGCTAAAAAATGTTGCAGCCAAAAAACGTTGATTCCAGTCTATGTGTGTATGGACACATAAGATAACATGCTGGGGGGTTTACTGGCTGTAGAAAAAAAACGTCAAAAGCCAAAAACAGCCGCTGTAAAAATGTCCCGTGTGCAGGAGGACTTACAGGTTACCAGTTTAGCATTACACAGGAGGTCTGGCGCTAAAATCATTGCTCTCGTTATGACTTTAGCGGCAATGCCTCACATGTGTGGCGCGATCGTCGTTTACATGCATGCGGGTCCTATCTGCCAGTTTACATTTGAGTATGAGAACGGGGAAACGGGGGAGCTTTATTAAAAAAAAAAAAAAAATTATTTTATTATTTTTTTATTTAACTTTTTATTTTTTTTGCACTGTAACTTTTTTGATCAACTTTATTGCTATTACAAGTAATAAACAATATGCCTTGTAATAGCATGGGCCGTGACAGGTCCTCTTTATGGAGAGATCCGGGGTCTATTAGACCCACTATTTCTCCTTTGATTTCCATAGCAGCCAATTAGACTCAGACCGGCCTGATCGGCAGCTTCCCTGGCCGCTACCAGCCAGGCAAACAGAAAATAACAAAATCCTTGATGCTTCTGACATCCCACAGAGGGAAGAACGACATCTATTCCTCTCACTGTGTGCTGGGAGCCGGATGCTACTGGACGCATCCTTGCTGGGCTTCCTGATTGCATGGGAGAGCCCGGTAATGACTGGGACCCCCTTCCACTGTGGTTAAATTCGTGCCGCATTGACCCGCACGAAAAATGTGCAGGGTTGCCGATGCGTGAGGGTGCCATGCCTGTTTCACATAGGCTTCAGCTTATTACAAGGGCACTGTGAACAGCAAGCTCTGATGAAGATCTTAAACTGCCATTCAGCTCCAGTTTGTAAATGTTAATCACAAATCCTAACGGAAGTGCTGATTGCCACATTAAACAAGCTGCTAGCAGGCTTCAACACTACTTACAGCTTGTTGAATGCCGAATGAAACCTGCTAGCAGTATGTTTAAAGTGGCAATCAGCGCTCCCATTTGGACAGTTACAAAACAGCTGAATGGCGTTTTAACCACTTCAGCTTCAGAAGGTTCTACCCCCTTCATGACCAGGTCATTTTTTTTTTTGCTTTTTAGCACTTTGCAACTTTACCTGGTAATTGTGCGGTCATGCAACATTGTACCCAAATTAAATTTATATTACTTTTATTAACACAAATAGAGCATTTTTTATTTGGTGGTATTTGATCACACACATATATATATATATATATATATATATATATATATAAATATATATATATATACTGTATATGTAAAAAAACTAGCATTTTGGAAAAAAATGTTTTTTTTACTTTCTAGTATAAAACATATCCAATAAAATAATATCTAATTTCTTCATAAATGTTGGCCAAAACATACAGTATCTCCCAGAAGTGAGTCCACCCCTCCCATTTTTGTAAATATTTGATTCTACTTTGCTACAATGTGACGTAGTGAGTGTACAGCTTGTATAACATGTAAATTTGCTCTCCTCTCCTCCCGCTGGCAACAACAGTGACTCCACCCCTAAGTGAAAATGTCCAAAATGTGCTCCAATTAGCCATTTTCCCTCCCCGGTGTCATGTGACTCCTTAGTGTTACAAGGTCTCAGGTGTGAATGGGGGGCAGGTGTGTTACATTTGGTGTTATCGCTCTCACTCTCTCTTACTGGTCCCTGGAAGTTCAACATGGCACCTCATGGCAAAGAACTCTCTGAGGATCTGAGAAAAAGAATTGTTGCTCTACATAAGGATGACCTAGGCTATAAGAATATTGCCAAGACCCTGAAACTGAGCTGCAGCATGGTGGCCAAAATAAATCCCAATAAGTATATATTTTTTGGTTTGTGTGAAAGTTAAAGTGTCTACAGACTATGGTATACTCAGGGCTTAAAATTTCGAGTCTAGACCTACCAGCCAGGCACAAACCTTACTATCCACCAGTTCCCCCACCCAACCTTGCCCAGGTCCACCTCCACCCCTATCCGCAGCCTGTCCCCTGTCCCCCCTCGGGGTAAAGTTTCAGCACCACAAGCGGTAACCCCGAGCTACACTCGGGAATACACTGCAGTGTTGCTCCGGGATCCCTTCTTCACTTACCTTGTCCTGCGCTCCTGCGATGTCCCTCCTGCAGTGTCCCCTGTAATGTCCTCCATCCGTCTTCTGGGTTCCGTTCCCTGCAACGTCGGGACGTACGGGGGACGGAACTGGCGGGAAATTTAAAAATGTCAAAAAGTGACATTCACTAAATACACTAAAATCACATAGTATAACATTCCTGTATCAAACCATTTCACATACATTTTGTCCGAGTGCTTTGTCCGGCGCCCTGCCTGCATTTTTACTGTTCTTTCTGCCTGGAAACTAAGAAATGTCCATGGCGTCCAAAAAGCGTCCCGATTAGGTCGAACGCAGTTTTAGACCGGCTAGAGAACAGCGATAGTAAATTAGAACCACTTGCAGAATTGAGCGCACTGCAAACGCATTGAAATGTACTGAAAGCGTGTGCGCATGCAGAGACGCAGAGTGAATGGAAAGGTTGTGGTATAAGGGCTCGCTTACATCACAATCTCTGCATTCAATTTGCGTTTCTACATGTGCGTTTACATGCATATGCAGTATATTTTCAGTGCGTTTGCGATGCAGTTTTTGTCATTTTATTCACTTATTTCAATTTATTTTTATACTAAGTTGCCTTAACATGCGTCCATGCACATTTGCAATGTGTTTACATGCATGTTTGCAGATTTCAGTGTGTTTGTGACACGTTCTGATGCAAAAAAATGTAGCACACTGTACTTTTTTTTTTCACATTTTTTGCTCGCCTTTGCATTCGTACTGCGCTTATGCTGTGTTTAAAAAGACGCACCTGACTGCATCTGGGGTAAAATAAACCAAAATGAGCTCTAAGTTATCCCCAGCAGCGGCGGAAACGATGGACGGCGCACAGAGGATGGAGGAGAAGGTACCACACAGGGGAGGTACCACAGCAGCATCCTCATCTCTCCATCCAGACAGGAAAGGGTGAGTGAATGCTGCAGCGCCCTAGTCTGTCCCGTAGGGGGAGCCTTGCTCCTGGGCGCTTATCATCATGTAAATTGCCTGTATCACAGGCTGGATTGCAGAAAGGAGAGAAGAGCAGCTGGAGCTCCAAACCTGACTTGTTGATTTCTATCAGTCGGAGGCTGCGGAGGGCGAGGAGGAGCGGGGAGATGTGAGCCGAGGCCGGAGGCTGGAGGTAAGCTGTGTGCTGTGTGTGTGGATGGAGGTGTCTGCAGTGTACACACACCACTGATCACCCCTCTCCGCTCTCATCGCCATTTATATGGTGAAGTGTTTACTGTGTGACGTAGGAGAGCCATGGAGGGGCAGCAAACCGTGTGCCATTGTCCTGTCATGCCGACTGGATCTGGCAGCTGGGTATTGGTGGGGTACCGGCGGGGAACCGGCACGACTGTCCGAGGAGGGGGGGCGGTTGCGCGGTGGGGTACTGGCACACCAAACTGCCCAGGGGTATGGCCGGGCACAACACTCAACTCTTAGGGTGTATAGCAGGTGGTGTCATGTCTCCAATTCACATCACCGGATAATGGAAGGTTGGGTTGTGTAACAAACATTGTATACTACATCGTGCCATAACACACAACCACCTGTATACACCCAACACACCTGTATACACCCAACACACCTGTATACACCCAACACAGCCATCTGTATATACCCGACCAACCACCTGTATACACCCAACACACCTGTATACACCCAACACAACCATCTGTATATACCCGACCAACCACCTGTATACACCCAACACACCTGTATACACCCAACACAATCATCTGTATATACCCGACCAACCACCTGTATACACCCAACACACCTGTATACACCCAACACAATCATCTGTATATACCCGACCAACCACCTGTATACACCCAACACACCTGTATACACCCAACACAACCATCTGTATATACCCGACCAACCACCTGTATACACCCAACACACCTGTATACACCCAACACAACTGTCTGTATATACCCAACCAACCACCTGTATACACCCAACACAACCATCTGTATATACCCGACCAACCACCTGTATACACCCAACACCTGTATACACCCAACCCTTCCACCTGTATAAACCCAACACAACCACCTGTATACACCCAACCCTGCCACCTGTATATACCCGACCAACCACCTATACATACCCAACACAACCACCTGTATACACCCAACACAACCACCTGTATACACCCAACACAACCATCTGTATATTCCCGACCAACCACCTGTATACACCCAACACACCTGTATACACCCAACACAACCACCTGTATACACCCAACACACCTGTATACACCCAACCCTTCCACCTGTATATACCCAACACAACCACCTGTATACACCCAACCACCTGTATACATCCAACCCAACCACCTGTATACATCCAACCCAACCACCTGTATATACCTAACACAACCACCTGTATACACCCAACCCGACCACCTGTATACACCCAACACGACCACCTGTATATACCTAACACAACCACCTGTATACACCCAACACAACCACCTCTATACACCTAACATGATCACCTGTATACAACCAACATGACCACCTGTATGCACCCGAGCACAATAACCTGTATACACCCAACCCAACCACCTGTATACACCTAACACAACCACCTGTATATACCCAACACAACCACCTGTATACACCCAAACACCTGTATATACCCAACACAACCACCTATATACACCCAACATGACCACCTGTATACACCCAAAACAACCACCTGTATACACCCAAAACAACCACCTCTATACACCTAACATGATCACCTGTATACACCCAACATGACCACCTGTATGTACCCGAGCACAATAACCTGCATACACCCAACATGACCACCTGTATACACCCAACATGACCACCTGTATACACCCAACACAACCACATGTATATACCTAACACAACCACCTGTATACACCCAACCCGACCACCTGTATACACCCAACACAACCACATCTATACACCCAACACGACCACCTGTATACGCCCAACACAACCACCTGTATACACCCAACACAACCACATCTATACACCCAACATGACCACCTGTATGCACCCGAGCACAATAACCTGTATACACCCAACATGACCACCTGTATATACCCAACCCAAACACCTGTAGACACCCAAAGACAGCCACCTGTATACACCCAAATGACCACCTGTATACGTCCAACCCAATCACCTGTATACATCCAACCCGACCATCTGTATACATCCAACCCGACCATCTGTATACACCCAACATGACCACCTGTATGCACCCAAGCCCAACCACCTGTATGCACCCAACACAACCACCTGTATACACCCAACATGACCACCTGTATACACCCAACGCGACCACCTGTATACACCCAACGCGACCACCTGTATACACCCAACGCGACCACCTGTATACACCCAACGCGACCACCTGTATACACCCAACACGACCACCTGTATACACCCAACCCGACCACCTGTATACACCCAACACGACCACCTGTATACACCCAACACGACCACCTGTATAAACCCAACATGACCACCTGTATGCACCCGAGCTCAACCACCTGTATACACCCAACCCTACCACCGGTGTACACCCAAACCCAACCACCTGTATACACCCAACCCAAACACCTGTAGACACCCAAAGACAAACACCTGTATACACCCAACATGACCACCTGTATACGTCCAACCCGACCACCTGTATACATCCAACACGACCACCTGTATACACCCAACACGACCACCTGTATACACCCAACATGACCACCTGTATAAACCCAACATGACCACCTGTATGCACCCAAACCCAACCACCTGTATACACCCAACCCTACCACCAATGTACACCCAAACCCAATCACCTGTATACTCCCAACATGACCACCTGTATACACCCAACCCAAAAACCTGTAGACACCCAAAGACAACCACCTGTATACACCCAACATGACCACCTGTATGCATCCAACCCAATCACCTGTATACACCCAACATGACCACCTGTATGCACCCAAGCCCAACCACCTGTATGCACCCAACACAACCACCTATATACATCCAACACGACCACCTGTATACACCCAACACGGCCACCTGTATGCACCCAACACGACCACCTGTATGCACCAAACACGACCACCTGTATACACCCAACACGACCACCTGTATGCACCCAACATGACCACCTGTATGCACCCAACCCGACCACCGGTGTACAATCAAACCCAATCACCTGGATACACCCAACACGACCAATTGTATGCACCCAACACGACCGAACTGTATGCACCCAACATGACCACCGGTGTACAATCAAACCCAATTACCTGGATACACCCAACACGACCACCTGTATGCACCCAACACGACCACCTGTATGCACCCAACACGACCACCTGTATGCACCCAACATGACCACCTGTATGCACCCAACCTGACCACCGGTGTACAATCAAACCCAATCACCTGGATACACCCAACACAACCACCTGTATACACCCAACATGACCACCTGTATACACCCAACACAACCACTTGTATACTTCCAACCACCTGTATACACCCAACCCCATGTATACACCCAACATGGCCACCTGTATACAGCCAGCACAACCCCCTGGCTACCCAATCTCTCAATATGTCATAAAAAAATGTCACTCGATGTTATATACATACTACTGAGCTCTGACGGGATATTGTATACATAAAGCAAATGAAAATCTCTCACTGGATATTATATACATACTACTGTCCTCTCACCGGATATTATATACATACTACTGTCCTCTCACCGGATATTATATACATACTACTGTCCCCTCACCTGATATTATATACATACTACTGTCCCCTCACCGGATATTATATACATACTACTGTCCTCTCACCGGATATTATATACATTCTACTGTCCCCTCACCGGATATTATATACATACTACTGTCCCCTCACCTGATATTATATACATACTACTGTCCCCTCACCGGATATTATATACATACTACTGTCCCCTCACCTGATATTATATACATACTACTGTCCCCTCACCGGATATTATATACATACTACTGTCCCCTCACCTGATATTATATACATACTACTGTCCCCTAACTGGATATTATATACATACTACTGTCCCCTCACTGGATATTATATTCATACTACTGTCCCCTCACCGGATATTATATACATTCTACTGTCCTCTCACCTGATATTATATACATACTACTGTCCCCTCACTGGATATTATATTCATACTACTGTCCTCTCACCGGATATTATATACATTCTACTGTCCCCTCACCGGATATTATATACATACTACTGTCCACTCACCGGATATTATATACATACTACTGTCCTCTCACCGGATATTATATACATTCTACTGTCCCCTCACCGGATATTATATACATACTACTGTCCTCTCACCTATTATTATATACGTACTACTGTTCCCTCACCGGATATTATATTCATACTACTGTCTTCTCACCGGATATTATATATGTACTACTGTCCTCTCACCGGATAATATATATGTACTACTGTCCTCTCACTGGATATTATATACGTACTACTGTCCTCTCACTGGATATTATATATGTACTACTGTCCTCTCACCGGATAATATATATGTACTACTGTCCTCTCACTGGATATTATATACGTACTACTGTCCTCTCACCGGATATTATATATGTACTACTGTCCTCTCACCTGATATTATATACATTCTACTGTCCTCTCACTGGATATTATATACGTACTACTGTCCTCTCACTGGATATTATATACGTACTACTGTCCTCTCACTGGATATTATATACGTACTACTGTCCTCTCACCTGATATTATATACATACTACTGTCCCCTCACTGGATATTATATTCATACTACTGTCCCCTCACCGGATATTATATTCATACTACTGTCCCCTCACCGGATATTATATACGTACTACTGTCCCCTCACCGGATATTATATTCATACTACTGTCCTCTCGCCGGATATTATATACATACTACTGTCCTCTCACTGGATATTATATACGTACTACTGTCCTCTCACCGGATATTATATACGTACTACTGTCCTCTCACTGGATATTATATACGTACTACTGTCCTCTCACCTGATATTATATACATACTACTGTCCTCTCACTGGATATTATATACATACTACTGTCCTCTCACTGGATATTATATACGTACTACTGTCCTCTCACCTGATATTATATACATACTACTGTCCCCTCACTGGATATTATATTCATACTACTGTCCTCTCACCAGATATTATATACATTCTACTGTCCCCTCACCGGATATTATATACATACTACTGTCCTCTCACTGGATATTATATACGTACTACTGTCCTCTCACTGGATATTATATACGTACTACTGTCCTCTCACCGGATATTATATACATACTACTGTCCCCTCACCTGATATTATATACATTCTACTGTCCCCTCACCGGATATTATATTCATACTACTGTCCCCTCACCGGATATTATATTCATACTACTGTCCCCTCACCGGATATTATATACGTACTACTGTCCCCTCACCGGATATTATATTCATACTACTGTCCTCTCGCCGGATATTATATACATACTACTGTCCTCTCACTGGATATTATATACGTACTACTGTCCTCTCACCGGATATTATATACGTACTACTGTCCTCTCACCTGATATTATATACATACTACTGTCCTCTCACTGGATATTATATACATACTACTGTCCTCTCACTGGATATTATATACGTACTACTGTCCTCTCACCTGATATTATATACAGTGGGGATCGAAAGTTTGGGCACCCCAGCTAAAAATTTGTATTAATGTGCATAAAGAAGCCAAGGAAAGATGGAAAAATCTCCAAAAGGCATCAAATTACAGATTAGACATTCTTATAATATGTCAACAAAAGTTAGATTTTATTTCCATCATTTACACTTTCAAAATAACAGAAAACAAAAACATGGCGTCTGCAAAAGTTTGGGCACCCTGCAGAGTTAATATCTTGTACTGCCCCCTTTGGCAAGTATCACAGCTTGTAAACGCTTTTTGTAGCCAGCCAAGAGTCTTTCAATTCTTGTTTGAGGTATCTTTGCTCATTCTTCCTTACAAAAGTCTTCCAGTTCTTTGAGATTTCTGGGCTGTCTGTCACGCACTGCTCTTTTAAGGTCTATCCATAGATTTTCAATTATGTTGAGGTCAGGAGATTGTGAAGGCCATGGCAAAACCTTCAGTTTACGCCTCTTGATGTAATCCCCCGTGGATTTCGAGGTGTGTTTAGGATCATTATCCATTTGTAGAAGCCATCCTCTCTTTAACTTCAGCTTTTTCACAGGTGGCATCAAGTTACCATCCAAAATTTGCTGAAATTTTATTGAATCCATTTTTCCTTCTACTCGTGAGATGTTCCCTGTGCCACTGGCTGCAACACAACCCCAAAGCATGATTGATCCAACCCCATGCTTAACAGTTGGACAGAGGTTCTTTTCATTAAATTCTGTGCCTCTTCTTCTCCAAACGTACCTTTGCTCATTCCGGCCAAAAAGTTCAATTTTAACCTCATCGGTCCACAGAACTTGTTTCCAAAATGCATCAGGCTTGTCTATATGTTCATTTGCAAAGTTCAAACGATGATTTTTGTGGTGAGGATGTAGAAGAGTTTTTCTTCTGATGACTCTTCCATGAAGACCATATTTGTACAAGTATCTCTTTATAGTGGAATAGTGTACCACAACTCCAGTGTCTGCCAGATCTTTCTGGAGGGATCGTGCAGTCAAACGTGGGTTTTGAATTGTTTTTCTCACAATCCTGCGAGCTGTTCTGTCTGATATTTTTCTTGGTCTTCCAGATTTTGCTTTAACTTCCACTGTTCCTGATGACTGCCATTTCTTAATTACATTCCGAACAGAGGATATTGACATCTGAAAACGCTTTGCTATCTTCTTATAGCCTTCTCCAGCTTTGTGAGCGTCAACTATTTTCAGTTTCAGTTTTCTAGATAACTGCTTAGAAAAACCCATGGTGCTGATTGTTGGGGCAAGGTCAGATGAGTCTGGGCATTTAAAACCTTTGAGATTGACATCACCTGGTCTTCCCAGACGATGATTGAGAACAATCCATGACACTGGCAGGTCTCAGCTTTGCAAAGGGGGCAGTGCATGCTATAAATTCTGCAGGGTGCCCAAACTTTTGCAGACGCCATTTTTTTGTTTTCTGTTATTTTGAAAGTGTAAATGATGGAAATAAAATCTAACTTTTGTTGACATATTATAAGAATGTCTTATCTGTAATTTGATGCCTTTTGGAGATTTTTCCATCTTTCCTTGGCTTCTTTATGCACATTAATACAAATTTTTAGCTGGGGTGCCCAAACTTTCGATCCCCACTGTACATACTACTGTCCTCTCACTGGATATTATATACATACTACTGTCCTCTCACCGGATATTATATTCATACTACTGTCCTCTCGCCGGATATTATATACATACTACTGTCCCCACACCGGATATTATATTCATACTACTGTCCTCTCGCCGGATATTATATACATACTACTGTCCTCTCACTGGATATTATATACATTCTACTGTCCTCTCACCGGATATTATATACATACTACTGTCCTCTCACTGTATATTATATACATACTACTGTCCTCTCACCGGATATTACATACATACTACTGTCCCCTCACCGGATATTATATACATACTACTGTCCTCTCACCTGATATTATATACATACTACTGTCCCTCACCGGATATTATATACATACTACTGTCCCCTCACCGGATATTATATACATACTACTGTCCCCTCACCGGATATTATATACATACTACTGTCCCCTCACCTGATATTATATACATACTACTGTCCCCTCACCGGATATTATATACATACTACTGTCCCCTCACCGGATATTATATACATACTACTGTCCTCTCACCTGATATTATATACATACTACTGTCCCTCACCGGATATTATATACATACTACTGTCCCCTCACCGGATATTATATACATACTACTGTCCTCTCACCGGATATTATATACATACTACTGTCCCCTCACCGGATATTATACAGATACTACTGTCCCTTCACCGGATATTATATACATACTACTGTCCTCTCACTGCATATTGTATACACACTATTGTTCTCTCACTGCATATTATACACATACTACTGTCCCCTCACTGGATATTATACACATACTACTGTCCCTTAACCGGATATTATATACATACTACTGTCCTCTCACTGCATATTGTATACACACTACTCTACTCTGACGGGATATTGTATACATACTTCAAACCTGTCACTGGATATTATATACATACTCCTGTCCTCTCACCGGATATTATATACATAATACTATGCTGTGACAGGATATTATATACATGCTACAAACCTTACACCGCACACTATACACATGCACCAACCCTAACACTGGATACTGTATACATACTACTGAGCTCTGACAGAATACTGTATACATACTACTATGCTCCTACTGGATATTAAAAACATAGTACAACCGTTACACTGAATACTATATACATACTACTGAGCTTTGACGGGGTATTGTATACATACTATAAACCAGACATATTCATACCACAACCCCTACAATATACATACTAATGTGCCCTCACAGGATATTATATACATACTACAAACCTGTCACCGACTACAACCCCTACACCAGATATTATATCCATACTACAACCCCTACACCAGATATTATATCCATACTACAACCCCTACACCAGATATTATATCCATACTACAACCCCTACACCAAATGTTATATCCATACTACAACCCCTACACCAGATATTATATCCATACTACAACCCCTACACCAGATGTTATATCCATACTACAACCCCTACGCCAGATGTTATATCCATACTACAACCCCTACACCAGATGTTATATCCATACTACGACCCCTACGCCAGATGTTATATCCATACTACAACCCCTACGCCAGATGTTATATCCATACTACAACACCTACACCAGATATTATATCCATACTACAACCCCTACACCAGATGTTATGTCCATACTACAACACCTACACCAGATATTATATCCACACTACAACCCCTACACCAGATGTTATGTCCACACTACAACCCCTACACCAGATATTATATCCACACTACAGCCCCTACACCAGATATTATGTCCACACTACAACCCCTACACCAGACATTATATCCACACTACAGCCCCTACACCAGATATTATGTCCACACTACAGCCCCTACACCAGATATTATATCCACACTACAGCCCCTACACCAGATATTATGTCCACACTACAAGCCCTACACCAGATATTATGTCCACACTACAGCCCCTACACCAGATATTATATCCACACTACAACCCCTACACCAGATATTATATCCACACTACAACCCCTACACCAGATATTATATCCATACTACAACCCCTACACCAGATATTATATCCACACTACAACCCCTACACCAGATATTATATCCATACTACAACCTTTACACTGGATACTTTACATACAGGTGAAACTCGAAAAATTAGAATATTGTGCAAAAATTCATTTATTTCAGTAATGCAACTTAAAAGGTGAAACTAATATATGAGATAGACTCATTACATGCAAAGCAAGATAGTTCAAGCCGTGATTTGTCATAATTGTGATGATTATGGCTTACAGCTCATGAAAGCCCCAAATCCACAATCTCAGAAAATTAGAATATTGTGAAAAGGTGCAATATTCTCGGCTCAAAGTGTCCCACTCTAATCAGCTAATTAAGCCAGAACACCTGCAAAGGGTTCCAGAGCCTTTAAATAGTCTCTCAGTCTGGTTCAGTAGGAATCACAATCATGGGAAAGACTGCTGACCTGACAGTTGTGCAGAAAACCATCATTGACACCCTCTATAAGGAGGGAAAGCCTCAAAAGGGAATTGCAAAAGAAGTTGGATGTTCCCAAAGTGCTGTATCAAAGCACATTAATAGAAAGTTATGTGGAAGGAAAAAGTGTGGAAGAAAAAAGGTGCACAAGCAGCAGGGATGACCGCAGCCTGGAGAGGATTGTCAGGAAAAGGCCATTCAAAAAAGTTGGGGACTTTCACAAGCAGTGGACTGAGGCTGGAGTCAGTGCATCAAGAGCCACCACACACAGAAGGATCCTGGACATGGGCTTCAAATGTCGTATTCCTCTTGTCAAGCCGCTCCTGAACAACAAACAACGTCAGAAGCGTCTTACCTGGGCTAAAGAAAAACAGACCTGGTCTGTTGCTCAGTGGTCCAAAGTCCTCTTTTCTGATGAGAGCAACTTTTACATCTCATTTGGAAACCAAGGACCCCGAGTATGGAGGAAGAATGGAGAGGCCCAAGGACCCCGAGTATGGAGGAAGAATGGAGAGGCACAAGGACCCAGAGTATGGAGGAAGAATGGAGAGGCCCAAGGGCCTGGAGTATGGAGGAAGAATGGAGAGGCCCAAGGACCCCGAGTATGGAGGAAGAATGGAGAGGCCCAAGGACCCCGAGTATGGAGGAAGAATGGAGAGGCCCAAGGACCCCGAGTATGGAGGAAGAATGGAGAGGCACACACTGCAAGATGCTTGAAGTCCAGTGTGAAGTTTCCACAGTCTGTGTTGACTTGGGGAGTAATGTCATCTGCTGGTGTTGGCCCACTGTGCTTCAATAGGTCCAGGGTCAACGCAGCCGTCTACCAGGAGATTTTGGAGCACTTCATGCTTCCTTCTGCAGACGAGCTTTATGGGGACGCTGACTTCATTTTCCAGCAGGACTTGGCATCTGCCCACACTGCCAAAAGCACCAAAACCTGGTTCAATGACCGTGGGATTACTGTGCTTGATTGGCCAGCAAACTCGCCTGACCTGAAGCCCATAGAGAATCTATGGGGCATTGCCAAGAGAAAGATGAGAGACATGAGACCGAACAATGCAGAAGAGCTGAAGGCCGCTATTGAAGCATCCTGGTCTTCCATAACACCTCAGCAGTGCCACAGGCTGATAGCTTCCATGCCATACCGCATTGAGGCAGTAATTGCTGCAAAAGGGGCCCAAACCAAGTACTGAGTACATATGCATGCTTCTACTTTTCAAAGGTCCGATATTGTTCTATGTACAATCCTTGTTTTATTGATTGCATGGAATATTCTCATTTTCTGAGATTGTGGTTTTGGGGTTTTCATGAGCTGTAAGCCATAATCATCACAATGATGACAAATCACGGCTTGAACTATCTTGCTTTGCATGTAATGAGTCTATCTCGTATATTAGTTTCACCTTTTAAGTTGCATTACTGAAATAAATGAACTTTTGCACCAGATTCTAATTTTTCGAGTTTCACCTGTATACTACTATCCCCTATTGTATACACACTACAAACTTGTCACTGGATATTATATGAGGAGCAGTAAGTAGTGAGGAATGACATGTAGCGAGGAGTGATATGTAGTGAGGAGCAGTGTGTAGTGAGGAGTGATGTGTAGTAAGGAGCAGTGTGTAGCGAGGAGTGATATGTAGTGAGGAGCAATGTGTAGTGAGAAGCAGTGTGTAGCGAGGAGCGATGTGTAGTGAGGAGCAGTGTGTAGTAAGGAGTGATGTGTAGCGAGGAGCAGTGTGTAGTGAGGAGTGATGTGTAGTGAGGAGCGATGTGTAGTGAGGAGCAGTGTGTAGTGAGAAGCAGTGTGTAGCGAGGAGCGATGTGTAGTGAGGAGCAGTGTGTAGTGAGGAGCAGTGTGTAGCGAGGAGCAATGTGTAGTGAGGAGCAGTGTGTAGTGAGAAGCAGTGTGTAGCGAGGAGCAGTGTGTAGTGAGGAGCAGTGTGTAGCGAGGAGTTATGTGTAGTGAGGAGCGATGTGTAGCGAGGAGCAGTGTGTAGTGAGGAGCAGTGTGTAGCGAGGAGTGATGTGTAGTGAGGAGCAGTGTGTAGCGAGGAGTTATGTGTAGTGAGGAGCGATGTGTAGCGAGGAGCAGTGTGTAGTGAGGAGCAGTGTGTAGCGAGGAGTGATGTGTAGTGAGGAGCAGTGTGTAGCGAAGAGTGATGTGTAGTGAGAAGCAGTGTGTAGCGAGGAGCGATGTGTAGTGAGGAGCAGTGTGTAGCTAGGAGTGATGTGTAGCGAGGAGCAGTGTGTAGCTAGGAGTGATGTGTAGTGAGGAGCAGTGTGTAGCTAGGAGTGATGTGTAGTGAGGAGCAGTGTGTAGCGAGGAGTGATGTGTAGTGAGGAGCAGTGTGTAGCTAGGAGTGATGTGTAGTGAGGAGCAGTGTGTAGCTAGGAGTGATGTGTAGCGAGTAGCGATGTGTAGTGAGGAGTGATGTGTAGTGAGGAGCAGTGTGTAGCTAGGAGTGATGTGTAGCGAGAAGCAGTGTGTAGCAAGGAGCGATGTGTAGCGAGGAGCAGTGTGTAGTGAGGAGCGATGTGTAGCGAGGAGCAGTGTGTAGCGAGGAGCGATGTGTAGCGAGGAGCAGTGTGTAGTGAGGAGCGATGTGTAGCGAGGAGCAGTGTGTAGCGAGGGGCGATGTGTAGCGAGGAGCGATGTGTAGCTGGCAGCACTGACAGTTCACATCCCGGCTGGACACGGCAGGTTGGTAAGTGTGCTAAGAACATGGACATGAGACTGATGTCTGTCACTGGAACATGTGGCTGGTATGTGGTAGGTGTATGATGAGTGGATCTGGGCAGTGAGTGGTGTGATGGGAGGTGAGCAGATCCGTTACTCTCATCTTACTCTGCAATTTATCAAAACGAGGACAGAGAGCATCATTTATTATTCCAGAAAGCAAACGGTGTGAATGGGAGAGATTGTCAGGGCTCATTACAGAACTCTTGTACAGCTCTGTGTGTGTAGTATAGTGGGGGGACATTACCATGGGGGAAATTACCATGGGGGATATTACCACGGGGGGGACATTACCATGGGGGGACATTACCACGGGGGGCATTACCATGGGGGGACATTATGACAGGGGGCATTACCACAGGGGACATTAGCTTGGGGGGCATTACCATGGGGGGACATTACCACAGGGGGCATTACCATGGGGGAACATTACCACAGGGGGACATTAGCACAGGGGGGCATTAGCACAGGGGGGCATTACCATGGGGGGCAATACCACGGTGGACATTATGACAGGGGGCATTTCCACAGGGGACATTAACTTGGGGGGTATTACCATGGGGGATATTACCACGGTGGACATTGCCACAGGGGGCATTACCATGGGGGGCATTATGACAGGGGGCATTACCACAGGGGACATTAACTTGGGGGGCATTACCATGGGGGGACATTACCACGGAGGGACATTACCACGGAGGGACATTACCATGGGGGACATTACCACGGAGGGACATTACCATGGGGGACATTACCATGGGGGGGGACATTACCACGGAGGGACATTACCATGGGGGGACATTACTATGGGGGATATTGCCATGGGGGACATTATAACGGAGGGACATTACCACGGAAGGACATTACCATGAGGGGACATTACCATGGGGGACATTACCATGAGGGATATTATTATGGGGGGACATTACTATGAGGACATTACCATGGGGGACATTACCATGGGGGGATATTACTATGGGGGACATTACCATGGGGGACATTACCATGGGGGACATTACCATGGGGGGACATTACTATGAGGACATTACCACGGAAGGACATTACCATGGGGGGACATTACCATGGGGAACATTACCATGGGGGGACATTACTATGGGGGACATTACCATGGGGGACATTACCATAGGGGACATTACCATGGGGGGACATTACCATGGGGGACATTACCATAGGGGACATTACCATGGGGGGATATTACTAAGGGGGACATTACCATGGGGGGATATTACTATGGGGGACATTACCATGGGGGGATATTACTATGGGGGATATTACTAAGGGGGGACATTACTATGAGGACATTACCATGGGGGGATATTACTATGGGGGATATGCACCAGAGCAAAGAAAATAATAATGAATCCCATATATTGTCCTACTTTGGAGGCTGACAATCGGGCAGAAGTGGGCTGTACTAACACTGAGACACAGCCGAGAATTCAGCAGTGGAAAATTGTCCATTGTCAGGTCAGTTGTAAGGAGCAGGACTAGGCCCACATTGAGTACGGACACACAGGCTGGGCCTTCAGATACAGCAGAGGCAGGGGCGGACTGACCATTTGGAAACTTGGGCACTGCCTGAGGGCCCAGGGTCAGTAGGGGGCCCCATGAGATGCCCCTGGTACCTTTTTCATAGGCTTTTTTGAGTTTGGGCAAGGACACAGGGGCCCCATGATCCCCTATTGCCCAGGGGCCCCATGAGTTGTCAGTCTGCCCCTGAGCAGAGGACACAGTGGAGTAACATTGGCCAGCAGTAGGATAACTTTAACCTCTTCACGCCGGTGGTACGCAAATATGCGACCTCTCAATGGCTGGGCCTTGACATCAAGCGGCTGCATATTTGCGTACCATTTGTAAACAAACATGCTGAGAGCGCGCCCTGCACATGTGTCGGCGGCCCACAGAAAGGTCCCGATCTCTGCTTGCGATCGGGACATTTCCAATCATGTGACCATCAATCACGGCGGTCATGTGACCCTAAACCACACCCCGCCTCCCGGCGTCAGAAACCCCCTAAAGGGCCGGGAAGTGCGGGCATGAAGGGGTTAATCAGGGATGATAGGCCTAACGTTGATATAATCCATGAAGATGGGGTGTCTGGCAATCACATCACATTTTGCGATCTGTTTCAGGGTGTCATAAATTTATCCATGACACCCACACCAGATCACATAAACGTGATGAAATTGCAATGCAGGGCAGGAAACGCACAGGATTTGCAGCATTTCCCGCATGAAAGAAAAATATATTTTAAATATATTTTAAAAATATTCTTCCCATATATATTGACATACAGTATATTTGAAATACTACAATTTTGGCCATGTTTCAAAATATTTCAAAATATATTTCAATAAATATATATTTAATGTGTTTTTATTACAAAATATATGAAAAATATTTTTGAAAATACATTTTCAAATATACTGTATGTCTTTGAAAATACAAATCTACATTTTTGGAATGCATTTACAAATATACAGGTGAAACTCGAACAATTAGAATCTGGTGCATTCATTCATTTATTTCAGTGCAGCAGCTTAAAAGGTGAAACTAATATATGAGATAGACTCATTACATGCAAAGCAAGATAGTTCAAGCCGTGATTTGTCATCATTGTGATGATTATGGCTTACCGCTCATGAAAACCCCAAATCCACAATCTCAGAAAATGAGAATATTCCATGCAATCAATAAAACAAGGAATGTACATAGAACAATATCGGACCTCTGAAAAGTAGAAGCATGCATATGTACTCAGTACTTGGTTTGGACCCCTTTTGCAGCAATTACTGCCTCAATGCGGCGTGGCATGGAAGCTATCAGCCTGTGGCATTGCTGAGGTGTTATGGAAGATCAGGATGCTTCAATAGCGGCCTTCAGCTCTTCTGCATTTTTCGGTCTCATGTCTCTCATCTTTCTCTCGGCAATGCCCCATATATTCTCTATGGGGTTCAGGTCAGGCGAGTTTGCTGGCCAATCAAGCACAGTAATCCCACGGTCATTGAACCAGGTTTTGGTGCTTTTGGCAGTGTGGGCGGTGCCAAGTCCTACTGGAAAATGAAGTCAGCGTCCCCATAAAGCTCGTCTGCGGAAGGAAGCATGAAGTGCTCCAAAATCTCCTGGTAGACGGCTGCGTTGACCCTGGACTTAATGAAGCACAGTGGACCAACACCAGCAGATGACATGGCTCCCCAAATCAACACAGACTGTGGACACTTCACACTGGACTTCAAGCATCTTGCAGTGTGTGCCTCTCCATTCTTCCTCCATACTCGGGTCCTTGGGCCTCTCCATTCTTCCTCCATACTCGGGGTCCTTGGGCCTCTTCATTCTTCCTCCATACTCTGGGTTCTTGGGCCTCTCCATTCTTCCTCCATACTCTGGGTCCTTGGGCCTCTCCATTCTTCCTCCATACTCT
Source organism: Staurois parvus (assembly GCF_062004578.1). Taxonomy (NCBI): domain Eukaryota; kingdom Metazoa; phylum Chordata; class Amphibia; order Anura; family Ranidae; genus Staurois; species Staurois parvus. The sequence goes on from NW_028318804.1 coordinate 1,689,551, forward strand.
GGGTCCTTGTGCCTCTTCATTCTTCCTCCATACTCGGGGTCCTTGGGCCTCTCCATTCTTCCTCCATACTCTGGGTCCTTGGGCCTCTCCATTCTTCCTCCATACTCTGGGTCCTTGTGCCTCTTCATTCTTCCTCCATACTCGGGGTCCTTGGGCCTCTTCATTCTTCCTCCATACTCTGGGTTTTTGGGCCTCTTCATTCTTCCTCCATACTCGAGGTCCTTGGGCCTCTCCATTCTTCCTCCATACTCGGGGTCCTTGTGCCTCTTCATTCTTCCTCCATACTCGGGGTCCTTGGGCCTGTCCATTCTTCCTCCATACTCGGGGTCCTTGGGCCTCTCCATTCTTCCTTCATACTCTGGGTCCTTGGTTTCCAAATGAGATGCAAAAGTTGCTCTCAACAGAAAAGAGGACTTTGGACTCCCAGGTAAGTCGCTTCTGATGTTTGTTGTTCAGGAGCGGCTTGACAAAAGGAATACGACATTTGAAGCCCATGTCCAGGATCCGTCTGTGTATGGTGGCTCTTGATGCACTGACTCCAGCCTCAGTCCACTCCTTGTGAAAGTCCCCAACACTTTTGAATGACCTTTTCCTGACAATCCTCTCCAGGCTGCAGTCATCCCTGCTGCTTGTGCACCTTTTTCTTCCACACTTTTCCCTTCCACATAACTTTCTATTAATGTGCTTTGATACAGCACTTTGGGAACATCCAACTTCTTTTGCAATTACCTTTTGAGGCTTTCCCTCTTTATGGAGGGTGTCAGTGATGGTTTTCTGCACTACTGTCAGGTCAGCAGTCTTTCCCATGAATGGGATTCCTACTGAACCAGACTGAGAGACCATTTAAAGGCTCAGGAACCCTTTGCAGGTGTTCTGGCTTAATTAGCTGATTAGAGTGGGACACTTTGAGCCGAGAATATTGCACCTTTTCACAATATTCTCATTTTCTGAGATTGTGGATTTGGGGTTTTCATGAGCTGTAAGCCATAATCATCACAATGATGACAAATCACAGCTGGAACTATCTTGCTTTGCATGTAATGAGTCTCATATATTAGTTTCACCTTTTAAGTTGCTGCACTGAAATAAATTAACTTTTGCACAATATTCTAATTCTTCGAGTTTCACCTGTATATATATATATAATATATTTTGAAATATATTGAATATGGCCAAAATTGTAGTATTTCAAATATATTTTTCTTCCATGTGGGTTGGTGTGAACCCGGCTCAAGCTTAGGCCCTCAGACGGACTCTTGGCACCACCGCGCTCCTGTGCAACTCTGCAGGTCTCCCTCTGCTCCCCCTGCCTCTCTCTTGCAGTTCTCTGGCCTTCATGCTTGGGGTCTCTGTCTGTCCCCTCCAGGGGCGGACTGACCATTTGGAAACTCGGGCAATGCCCGAGGGCCCGGGGTCAGTAGGGGGCCCCATGAGATGCCCCTGGTACCTTTTTCATAGGCTTTTTTGAGTTTGGGCAAGGACACAGGGGCCCCATGCTCCCCTATTGCCTGGGGGCCCCATGAGTTTTCAGTCCGCCCCTGGTCCCCTCACAGACTTCACATGTACTGTACAGACGTGTACACCTCTGGCTGCTCTCCTGCAGCCACACAGACTCCTGAGGAGGGTTCATCCTGGAATTACGGTCAGACCCTCGATTAGAAGAGCTGCGCCTGCTTGCACACACAACCTGCCGGTCTCTGGCAGGACCCGCACACGGGGGGGAGAGGCTGCTTCCCTCACAAAGATCTTTGAAACCTCTGGACTCCAGAACCCGATCTGGGAATTCCGAAACCCGAATAAAAATCAAAACCGTGTCTTCTCCGCTCAGAACCGATATTCCAGAGCAATCTGCAACTTGGAGAACCCTGGGGACTATTCCCCCCTTGTCATACAGTGCAGAGCCCAGTGCTGTCACGGGACATGTACATATGGTATGTGTGTATATGGTGAGAGCTCGCACGTGTGTGTGCTGTGGTATGTTCGTGTGTGTGCGCTGTGTATTTGGTGTGTGCATAGTGCATGTGTGTATATTGTGTGTACAGTGTGTGTAGTGTATATGTAGTATGTGTATACTATGTGTAAAGTTTGTGTACTCACAGTGTGTGTATGGTGTGCATTTGATGTGTGATTATAGTTGTGCGTATAGAGTGTGCACCTGATGTGTATATGGTGGTGAATAGCGTGTACTCACAATGTGTATATGGTGTGCATTTGATGTGTGTTCATAGTTGTGCGTATAGAGTGTATGTATAATGTGTAAATGGTGTGTGAACTCACAATTGTGTGTATGGTGTGTATTTGGTGTGTTTTTATTGTGTATATGGTGTGTGTATGGAGAATGTGTGTACATAGTGTGTGTATGGAGTTTGCAGTATACATATGGTATATGTATAGTATGTGTGTTATGTGTATATGGTGTTTGTGTATGTGTAAAGTGTGTGTACTTGTGTGCATGTGTGTGTGTATAGTGTGTACTCATAGTTGTGTGTGTATGGTGTGTACTCATAGTTGTGTGTGTATGGTGTGTACTCATAGTTGTGTGTGTATGGTGTGTACTCATAGTTGTGTGTGTTCTCAAAGTTGTGTGTGTGTATTGGATGTGTGCTCATAGTTGTGTGCATAGAGTGTATGCATAATGTGTATATGATGTGTGTATAGTGTGTACTTACAGTTGTGTGTGTATGGTGTATGTTTATAATGTGTATATGGTGTGTGTGTGTATAGTGAATGTCTGTATATATTATGTATGAAGTGTGCAGTGTATATATAGTATGTTTGTATACTAATAGTCGTGTGTGGATGGTGTGTACCCACAGTTGTGTGTGTATAGTGTGCGCTTACATGATGTGTATATTGTGTATATTTGCTGTGCGCTTATAGTTGTGTGTATAGTGTGTGCAATCACAGTTGTAAATCTAGGGTGTGTATATAGTGTGTATATAGTGTGTATATGGTATATGTATAGTGCATGTTTGATGTTTACTCGCAGTTGTGTGTGCATTGTTTGTATTCACAGTTGTGTGTATAGGGTGTGTATATAATGTATATATGGTATGTGTAAAGTGTATGTGTATAGTGTGTGTATGATGTGTATCTAGCATGTGCTGACAGTTGTGTGTGTATAGGGTGTGTATATAAAGAACTGTAAATATGGTAAGGGTATAGAATATGTTTATAGTGTATACTCGCAGCTGTGTGTGTATATGGCGTGTGCTAATAGTTGTGTGTATAGGGTGTGTATATATAATTATATATGGTTTGTGTAAAGAGTATGTGTATAGTGTGTGTATGATGTGTATTTAGCATGTGCTGATAGCTGTGTGTGTATGATTTGTATATGGTATGTGTATAGTGTGTGTATATTTGGTGTGTGCTCACAGTTGTGTTTGGTGTGTATTGTAGTGTGTGAGCGCAGTTGTGTACATAGGGTGAGTGTTCACAGGTGTGTGTATAGTGTGTATATGGCATGTGTATAGTGTATATGGCATGTGTATAGTGTGTATATGGCATGTGTATAGTGTGTATATGGCATGTGTATAGTGTGTATATGGCATGTGTATAGTGTATATGGCATGTGTATAGTGTGTATATGGCATGTGTATAGTGTATATGGCATGTGTATAGTGTGTATATGGCGTGTGTATATGGCATGTGTATAGTGTGTATATGGCATGTGTATATTATGTATATGGCATGTGTATGGTGTGTATATGGCATGTGTATAGTGTGGGTATAGCATGTGTATGGTGTGTATATGGCATGTGTGTAGTGTGGGTATGGGGTGTACTCACAGTTGCGTGTGGTGTGTATTGTATATACACAAATTCCAATCCATTTGCCCTGGGACTGTAAATGAGACGTGTCACACAACATCACTACCTAATTGTTGCACATGACTGCAAATTTATTAATCCAGAAGTACAAATCTCATCACAGCAATGATATCTGGTTACAGTCATGTGACGGTGATTTTTAGCGTGTATCATACGCCAATATAACATTCATTCACAGTCATAGGATTATAACACATATACGTTCCAAATATTGCTGCATAAATTTTATTACAAATTGCATGCGGACACTCGACGCGTTTCGTCATTCTCTGTTCACGTCTTTAGGAGTAGAGGCAAAATACAGATCTACACGGTACAATATCAATATATGAAATGTCTGAGGAAATGATAATGTCACTGAGCCAAACAGGGAGGCGCTCGGCATGAAGGGGTAAAACATTGCAGATCTTGGGATTGAAGATCATAAGGGACATCTGCCCCTGCAGTTGTGGCAGTATGACCCACAGGGACCAGATGGGGTGTGTATGGGGTGTATTGTAGCGTGTGCTCACAGTTGTGTGTATGGCGTGCACTCATATGTTCATTTATAGGAGGTGTGAATAGTGTGTGTGTGTGTGTGTATGGTGTGTGTGTGGTATCTGTATGGGGTGTGTGTGGTATGTGTATGGTGTGTGTATCGTGTGTGTGGTATGTGTATTGTGTGTGTATGGTCTGTGTGTTATGTGTATGGTGTGTGTGTGGTGTGTGTATGGGGTGTGTGTGGTATGTGTATGGTGTGTGTATCATGTGTGTGTGGTATGTGTATGGTATGTGTATTGTGTGTGTATGGTCTGTGTGTTATGTGTATGGTGTGTGTGTGGAATGTGTATGGTATGTGTATGTTGTGTGTATGGTGTGTGCATGTTATGTGTATGTTGTGTGTGTATGGTGTGTGTATGTTATGTGTATGTTATGTGTATGTTGTGTGTGTATGGTGTGTGTATCTTATGTGTATGTTGTGTGTGTGTGAGATGTGTGTATGGGGTGTGTATGGTGTGTGTGGTATATGCGTGTGTATGATGTGTATGATGTGTGTGGTGTGTGCGTGTTATGTGCGTGGTGTGTATGTGGTATGTGCGTGGCATGTGCGTGGTGTGTGTAAGGTATGTGCGTGGTGTGTGTATTGTGTGTGCAAGGTATGTGTACAGGGTGTACTCACAGTTGTGTGTTGGTGAACAGTACGTGATGTTGGCGTGTTTAGACTGGATTCACACTGATGCAGTGCGGGAAACGCTGTGAATCCTGTGTGTTTCCCACACCGCATTGCACTCACACGGAGTTCATGTGATCTGCTGAGGGTGTCAATGTTAAATGAATGACACCCCGAAACAGTGATGTGATTGCCAGAAATCACATGACATGGGTGAGAACAGCCATGCCATGCGGTTCAGGTGTGGATTAAACAAAGGGGTCCTGCATCTTTTTGGTGCGGATGCGATGAGATTTGAGCCACACAAAACGTATGTCTCACATCACACGGCACAGACATCGCGTGTAATTCGCATTAGTGTGGACCCAGTCTTCGTGTACAATGTCAGCAGTACAACCTCCCCAACACGCCACTATACCAGTTGTGAGTGGAGACCACAGGGACCGGGGTGAATGTGGGACCGGAGTGAATGGGGGACCGGGGTGAATGGGGGACCGGGGTGAATGTGGGACTGGGGTGAATGTGGGACCGGGGTGAATGTGGGACCGGAGTGAATGGGGGACCAGGGTGAATGGGGGACCGGGGTGAATGTGGGTTCAGGACACCAGTGGGAAGAGTGTGCTGTGCTGGGACCTCATACTGGGAGGTTTCAGCACTGCACGGCTGTGGACAGCAACCAGCACAGATCTGAACAGTGTGATGACAGGTGACACAATGATGGCTGGGGATGAAGATAAAGAACAGGATGATGGTGATGACAAGGGACACAATGATGGCTGGGGATGAAGATAAAGAGCAGGATGATGATAACAGGTGACACAATGATGGCTGGGGATGAAGATAAAGAGCAGGATGATGATGACTGGTGACACAATGATAGAGGGGGGTGAAGATAAAGAGCAGGATGATGATGACAGTTAACACAATGATGGCTGTGAATGGAGAAAAAGTGCAGGGTGATGATGACAGGTGACAATGATGACTGTGCATGGAGATGAAGTGCAGGAAGATGATGACCAGTGACGCAATGACTGTGGATGGAGATAAAGAGCAATGTGATGAGGATGATGACAGGTGACAATGATGGCTGGGGGGGGGAGATGCAGTGCAGGATGATGATGATGGGAGATACAATGACTGTGGATGGAGATGAAGAGCATGATAGTGGCAGGTGACACAATGGCTCAGTATGGAGCCGTAGAGCAGGATGATGATGACAGGTAACACAATGGCCATGGGTGGAGATAAAGTGCAGGATGATGATGACCAGTGACACAATTACTATGGATAGTGATGAAGAGCAGGATGATGATGACAGGTGACACAGTGGCTGAGGATGGAGGTGAAGAACAGGATGATGATGACAGGTAACACAATGACTGTGGATGGAGATAGAGTAAAGGATGGTTATACCGGGTGACACAATGGCTGAGGATGGAGGTGAAGAGCAGGATGATGATGACGACGGGTGACACAATGACTGTGGATGAAAATAAGGTGCAGGATGATGATGATGGGTGACACAATGGCTGACAATGGAGATAAAGTGCAGGATGATGATGATGATGGGTGATGCAATGGCTGAGGATGGAGGTGAAGAGCAGGATGATGATAACAGGTGACACAACGACTATGGATGGAGCTAAGGTGAAGGATGATGATGACAGGTTACACAATGGCTGAGGATAGAGCTGAAGAGCAGGATGATGATGACAGGTGGCACAATGGCTGAGGATGGAGGTGAAGAGCAGGATGATAATGACAGGTGACACAATGGCTGAGGATGGAGGTGAAGAGCAGGATGATGATGACGGGTGACACAATGGCTGAGGATAGAGGTGAAGAGCAGGATGATGATGACAGGTGGCACAATGGCTGAGGATAGAGGTGAAGAGCAAGATGACGGGTGACACAATGGCTGAGAATGGAGGTGAAGAGCAGGATGATGATGACGGGTGACACAGTGGCTGAGGATGGAGGTGAAGAGCAGGATGATGATGACAGGGGAGGTGTAGGGAAGCTCTCAGCTGTGATGCACTTCTGCCAGGGACACGCAGAGCTTTGTGGGCTGCCGTTGCTGCTTGAGCAGATTACAGGAGCTATTTGCTGGTGTGATTAGTGGATAAACCACCTGACAGGCATGTGAAGGATGCTCTTTCTTATTTTGTAGGTCATCGGGATCCCTGAGGAGGAAAATGTCCCTCGCTTGTCATCTCGGCCGTGCGCTGCTGTCGGAATGGAGGTGAAGGGGGGAAGGTGACACCTCCACATGTGACCGCACTGCCAGCGAGCGAGACGCCACCGTTCCCACATCGCCGGAGCCTTGTTCATGCCACAGACATGCCCGGCTGGATGAACAAGCATGGGTCACGATCGACTACCTCACTGCCGCCCGACCCCATGGAGATCATCCGCAGCAAGGCTTGCTCCCGAAGGGTGAAGCTGAATGTCGGGGGCCTGGCGCACGAAGTGCTGTGGAGGACCCTGGACCGGCTACCCCGCACCAGACTCGGAAAACTCAGGGACTGCAACACCCACGAGTCCTTGATGGAAATCTGCGACGACTACAACCTGGAGGAGAACGAGTACTTCTTCGACCGCCACCCCGGCGCTTTCACTTCCATCTTGAACTTTTACCGCACAGGGAAGCTGCACATGATGGAGGAGATGTGCGCGTTGTCCTTCAGCCAGGAGCTGGATTATTGGGGCATCGACGAGATCTACCTGGAGTCATGCTGCCAGGCCCGGTACCACCAGAAGAAGGAGCAGATGAACGAGGAGTTGAAGCGGGAAGCGGAGACGTTGAGGGAGAGGGAGGGCGAGGAGTTCGATAACACTTGCTGCGCGGACAAGAGGAAGAAACTCTGGGACCTGCTGGAGAAGCCCAATTCCTCCGTCGCTGCCAAGGTACCTTTTAATTGTGTTTGTCATCAGCCCCTTGTTTGTCCAACAGATATTAGCCGTCTCCGGAGATTACCGATGGCGGTCTACAAGGGTGATCCGCAGCGAACTGCTAATGAAATAATCTTTCCAGCTCGCTGAATCTGATGGCGGTCAGTCTGGCTTTGCTCTCTGCCTCGCTGTTTATTACATTGAAGACTTATAGCGTCCGATTTCTAGAATCGCAGAGTCACGGGTGAGGTGGAGAGCAGAGTGCAGGCGCCCCCAGCAAGCCAGAACAGGCAAAAGTCAGATGGGCCTGAGCCCGGAATGGCCAATCACTGTGTGTGTGTGTGTGTGTGGTCTGACCATCTCAGGGATTTGTGTCACCTAAATAATCAGCACAGGTTGGTTTTCTGTATTATATTTTGGCATGCAATGAAATGCGGTCAGCCAGGATTACCATCACACTGTTACGGGTTAAAGATTATGTTGAGCGTTGTTTTAATTTGTACTGTGATGAATATCAGCACCATATACACAATGTATGTACATATACAGGGTAAGGATAGAGGATTATGATTGGAGGGTTAGTGCTGGAGTTATGGGTTAAAAGGTTATGATTGAAGGGTTAGGGTTAGAGATGTAAGAGTTAGAGGGTTAAGGGTTAGGGTTGGAGGGTTAGAGTTAGAGGGTTAAGGGTTAGGGTTGGAGGGTTAGAGTTAGAGGGTTAAGGGTTATGGTTGGAGGGTTAGAGTTAGAGGGTTAAGGGTTAGGGTTGGAGGGTTAGAGTTAGAGGGTTAAGGGTTAGGGTTGGAGGGTTAGAGTTAGAGGGTTAAGGGTTAGGGTTGGAGGGTTAGAGTTAGAGGGTTAAGGGTTAGGGTTGGAGGGTTAGAGTTAGAGGGTTAAGGGTTAGCGTTGGAGGGTTAGAGTTAGAGGGTTAGGGTTGGAGGGTTAGAGTTAGAGGGGTAAGGGTTAGGGTTATGGTTGGAGGGTAAGAGTTAGAGGGTTAAGGGTTAGGGTTGGAGGGTTATGGTTGGAGGGTAAGAGTTAGAGGGTTAAGGGTTAGGGTTGGAGGGTTATGGTTGGAGGGTAAGAGTTAGAGGGTTAAGAGTTAGGGTTGGAGGGTTATGGTTGGAGGGTAAGAGTTAGAGGGTTAAGGGTTAGGGTTGGAGGGTTATGGTTGGAGGGTAAGAGTTAGAGGGTTAAGGGTTAGGGTTGGAGGGTTATGGTTGGAGGGTAAGAGTTAGAGGGTTAAGGGTTAGGGTCGGAGGGTTATGGTTGGAGGGTTAGGGTTAGAGGGTTAAGGGTTAGGGTTGGAGGGTTATGGTTGGAGGGTTAGAATTAGAGGGTTAAGGGTTAGGGTTGGAGGGTTAGGGGGTTATGGTTGGAGGGTTAGGGTTACAGGGTTAAGGGTTGGAGGGTTGGGGTTAGAATTAGAGGGTTAAGGGCTAGGGTTGGAGGGTTAGGGGTTAGGGTTGGAGGGTTTGAGTTGGAGGGTTAGGGTTAGAGTTAGAGAGTTAAGGGTTAGACTTGGAGGGCTAGGGTTAGAGGGTTAGGGTTGGAGGGTTACGGTCGGGGGGTTAGGGTTAGAGGGTTAAGGGTTAGGGTTGGAGGGTTATGGTTAGAGGGTTAAGGGTTGGGGTTGGAGGGTTATGGTTAGAGTTTAAAGGTTAGGGTTGGAGGGTTAGAGTTAAAGGGATAAGAGTAAGGGTTGAAGGGCTATAGTTGGAGGGTTAGGGTTAGAGTTAGAAAGTTAGGGGTTAGGGTTGGAGGATTATGGTTGGAAAATTAGGGTTAGAGTTAGAGGGTTAAGGGTTAGGGTTGGAGGATTATAATTGGAGGGTTAGAGTTAGAGGGATATGGGTTAAGGTTGAAGGGTTATAGTTGGAGGGTTAGGGTTATGATTAAAGGGTTAGTGTTAGAGTCAGGGTCAAGGGGTTAGGGTTACAGGTATAGAGTTGGAGATTTAGTGTTAGAGGGGTAGTATTAAAGTTAGAGGGTTAGGGATAGAAGGGTATGTTTGGAGGGTTAGGGTTAGTGTTAGGGTTAGAGTTCAGGGCGAAGGGTTAGAGTTAGAGGGGTACTGTTAGGATTAGAGGGTTATGGTTGGAGGGTTAGAGTTAGAAGGTTAGTGTTAGGGTTAAGGGTATAGGTTAGAGGGTTAGGATTATAGGGCACCTGTTAGGGTTAGGGTTTAGGATTAGAAGGTTATGGTTGGTGGGTTAGGGTTAGAGGGTTTGGGCTGAAGGTATAGGTTAGAGAATTAGGGGTTAAGGTTATAGGGTTATGGTTGGAAGGGTTAGAGCGTTAGGGTTAGGAGTGGGAGTTAGAGGGTTAGTTTTAGGATTAGAGGGTTTCTGGTTGAAGGGCCAGTTAGAAGGTTAGTGTAGGCTCAAGGGTACAGGCTAGAGGACACATGTTAGGGTTGGGGGTTGTAAGGTTAGTGATTAAGGTTAGAGAGTTAGGATTAGAAGGTTATGGTTGGTGGGTTAGGGTTAGAGGGATAGTGTTTGGTTTAGAGGTATAGGGATAGAGGGTCATGGCTAGTGTTAGGAATAGAGAGTTCTGGTTCGAAGGCTAGTGTTAGAGTTAGTGGTTGGATCCAATCAGTTGTCAGCAAATTTCCATTTTTTTTTTCCTTGCACATGATTGGCTATCATTTTTAGAAGGTGAACATGCTGTACTCCTTTAGTAAATCAGCCCCAATATAAATCATTTGATGTGTACGCCACAAACAAACGCATATAGAAATCAATGTATTGCAGCCCCAACGCCGTCTGCTGAAAGTGTGATGGCCACAGTCCCATGTCAGGCTTGTGTGTCTGGAGCAGGATATCACATTACTCAGAGATGATATTTCCCAGCAAGTGTTTGAAGTGACATTTATAGGGCGCTGGAGGAAAACAAACTGTCAGATCACTGAAATCACCGTTCATTGTTCTGAATCCGCCCCCCCATATGAAGAGTGACTCTGATCTGTCAGTCTTGTGTCACAGCTTTGTGTCTGACAGTAGTAGTAGCGCAGTGACGCCGAGGGGTTGCGGTGGCTTTTGCAGGAACATGTGCATTATGAATGATAAAGTCATGGGAAGGAAATGTGAGATGTGCGTTCAGAGCAGAAATGTCACTTGTCCTCTTGTGTTCATGAGCAGCTTGTAGCCGAGAGGCGTCACCAGCGCATTCTGAACACACGGAGGTGGTAATCGCAGGTCATGTGACCCCCGACCACCAGCCAGACTTGGGCCCACTCGCAGCTGAGCCGTCAATGTGCTTTATGTGCTTTCCCACAATGCCATTACAATTAAAACCCAACTCCAGCCAAAATGTTTTATTTAGGTTCTGGATGGAGTGGAAAACAGCTAAAGCGGAACTCCACCCAAAAGGGGGAGTTCCGCTTTAAGGACTGCTCCCCTGCTCCCCATTAAGGATTGGCACCTTTGGGCGGAGCGGGTACCCGAATTTGACAGGTACCCGCTCCCACTTCCGGTCCGATCACCTAGGCGATCGGAAGGGGAAGGTGTCCTCCCTCCCTTCCTATAGTCTTTTGAGACACGTGACAGGTCCCAGAAGACTACAGGACCATTCATGAAGAGCAGCGCTACTCGCACATGTGCAGTGGGTACCCAGCTGTGAAGCCGCAAGCTGTCACGGCCGAGTGCCCACACTGAAGATGCCGGTGCCTGGAATACAGGACATCCGTTGAAACGGGCTGCAGGGAGGACACACCGCGGGACCGAGGGACAGGTAAGTGGCTGTTTTTTAAAAGTCAGCAGCTACAGTTTTTGTAGCTGCTGACTTTTATTTTTTGATAGGTTGAGTGGAACTCCGCTTTAAAACAGAACTCCGATAAAAATTGGATGAAAATGAATAGCTAAAAGTTAACAAACAGAAAATTGATGTTGCACAATAATGCCGCAGACATTCCAAAACAAATAATGAGATGAGAAGACAATAGATAATACACCGTGACATCATCAGTAAATGGAAGGAATATGGGAGTGAAGGGAAAGGGGAGATAATAAAAGGTCCAAAATGAGGACCAAAAAGGTGTAACAGATAATAAACCGTGACTGTGGGCAAAACGCACGGAAATGATCAGGGAAAAATAAAATATTAACTAAATCCCAGTAATAGCGGGACGTATGAGTCCGTCATAACATAAATGAAGTAACGCGAATACAACTGATGAGAAAGTGGCGAAAATGTGAAAAATACAAAATGAAGTGCTTAATATTAAAAGTGGACAAACCACTTATCACAGAAGAATGACAATAACAACGCACAGTGAGGCCAAAAAATGTGACTAAAGGGTCATAACACAATGTGCATCAAAAGGCCATGTGACATAAAACGACTAATACGTGACTATATAAATACCATCAATAAATGTGGCAAACATACATAGAGTGCAACTAGTATAAAACAGAAAATGGTGATATAAACGCACAGTGAAACCAAATGAATGTATTATTGTGCACCGTAAAATACAATAACATAATGAAGAAATAAATAACGTGACTAAAAAAATCATAAATGTGACATAAAGTCCATGTGTAGAAATATCCAACAAAAACACATTAAAAAAAAAGCTTTTGCTGCAATATTCATGCTACAAGAGACCACCAGATTCCCTCCTCACATTTACCAGCTTTTTCCCCCTGAATGAACACAATGGGTGATCGGTACTGATCGGCACTGTGTTCATTCATAACTGAAGCATGGTAAACTTTGTTTTTTTTTTGGGGGGGGGGGGCTCTGTCAGGTTGGTTGTATGGGGCCCCTTGATTTCTAACAGCAGCCCTGCCTAGACTGATCAGTAATCTCTATGTGTATGGGCAGCATAAGCTGGGAAATTGCCGGATTTGACCTGGGGATTCTGACCTGGGGATTCTGACCCGAGGATTCTGACCCAGGGATTCTGAAAGAGCAGTCAGCTTTGTGAATTTTTGGGTCCCCGGATCTAATCACCGGACATTGGTGTCAGTGTAAGAGCAGAGGGAGAGGTCTGGGGGAGGAGGGGGCAGGATGAGCGACGGGATGATTATATACATTATGTACTGGATCCCCGTCCCCCGAGCTATAGGCAGAGCCGGGAATCCGAATGAAGATCCAGGTGGCATGTGGATTTATTACTTGCATGTCTCCAGCCAACCAGCATTGTGCCCTTTAAATCTATAGCAAACCTGTATGCTCTGTACTCAGTGGCGTATTTACCACAAGGCAAACAAGGCATTTGCTTAGGGTGGCCCTTTTCAGGGGGGCAGCGCTGCCCCCCTGGAAGAAGGGACAGAAGAAGGGACACATGCGGCATGGGGACCATGTGGGATCCGAGAGAGGTTGCAGGCTGCTTGCTGGTGTATGGTAAAGCCCGACTCTCGTTCCCGGGATGTCCAGAGCTGTGAAGGTGTTTTTCTCTCTCTCGCTGGGGGGGTTAGTGGAAGACTCTCTCAGGTGGGGGGTGTGCAGGAGTGTTGTTGGTCAATGTCAGGCTCTCTCCGTAGGGGGGCGCCCAATTTTTGTGTTGCCTAGGGCAGCACAAAACCTAAATACACCATTGTCTATACTGCAGGTCTGCCTGTGTCCCAGCATCTCTTATGTACTACAGACAAGGCACACATCGCTGGGACTTGTAGTTCCACACAACACAACGAAAATCTACTAATCCCTTCCCACCCAGCCCCTGCGTCCCTTTAAGGCGGTATAAAGTTTGTCTATTATACCCGTGGTGGAAGGAAAGAAAATTGCTTGAAAATCGCTTGCTTCCCCCATCAACACAGTCAATCCCTCCTGCAGCACTATTGTGTTCTGCACGTTGGGGGCCTTCCCTGTGGCAGAACACAGTGATCACTGCTGGTGGCTATAGTCACCGGCAGTGATCACATAGGAAAAATCCAATAGGCTGGTTGTACCCAAGTTGATCGGTGGATCGACTTCAGTACAACCAGCCTGTCCCATGGATGGATCGAATTTTGGGAATCCCTCCTGCAGCACTATTGTGTTCTGCTGGTTGGGGACCTTCCCTGCTGGCAGAACACATTGATCACTGCTGGTGACTATATCCGCCAGCAGTGATCACATAGGAAAAATCCAACAGGCTGGTTGTACCCAAGTTGATCGATAGATTGACTTCAGTACAACCAGCCTTCCCATAGATGAATTGAATTTTGGGAAACCCTCCTGCAGCACTATTGTGTTCTGCTGGATGGGAGCCTTCCCTGCTGGCAGAACACATTGATCACTGCTGGTGGCTATTGTCGCCAGCAGTGATCACATAGGAAAAATCCAGTAGGCTGTTTGTACACAAGTTCATTGGTGGATCGACTTTTAATACAACCAGCATTCCCATAGATGGATCGAATTTTGAGAAACCCTCCTGCAGCACTATTGTGTTCTGCTGGTTGGGAGCCTTCCCTGCTGGCAGAACACATTGATTACTGCTGGTGGATATAGTCACCAACAGTGATCACATAGGAAAAATCCAATAGGCTGGTTGTACCCAAGTTGAACGGTGGATCGACTTCAGCACAACCAGCCTCCCCATAGATGGATCAAATTTTGGGAATCCCTCCTGCAGCACTATTGTGTTCTGCTGGTTGGGAGCCTTCCCTGTCAGCAGAACACAATGATCACTGCTGGTGGCTATAATCAGAAAAATCCAATAGGCTGGTTGTACCCAAGTTGAACGGTGGATCGACTTAAGTACAACCAGCCTCTCCATAGATGGATCGAATTTTGGGAAACCCTCCTGCAGCACTATTGTGTTCTGCTGGTTGAGAGCCTTCCCTGTCGGCAGAACACATTGATCCCTGCTGGTGGCTATAATCGGAAAAATCCAATAGGCTGGTTGTACCCAAGTTGAACGGTGGATCGATTTAAGTACAACCAGCCTTCCCATAGATGGATCGAATTTTGGGAAACCCTCCTGCAGCACTATTGTGTTCTGCTGGTTGGGAGCCTTCCCTGCTGGCAGAACACATTGATTACTGCTGGTGGATATAGTCACCAACAGTGATCACATAGGAAAAATCCAATAGGCTGGTTGTACCCAAGTTGAACGGTGGATCGACTTCAGCACAACCAGCCTGCTCCATAGATGGGGGGGGGGGGGGTACAACCATCATCAGCCCCCGTACATTGTCACAATACACTATGTAGGCCGATAGTAAAGCGTCCAGTTTTCTGTGGCGTCCAAAGTGCACCACAACCACGTCCTCCATTTTGGCGCAACGCGTCCTGCTTTAGTCCTCCTCCCTTGCCCTGCCCCTCATTCTGAGGCCCGCCAACGTCCACATGCCTATGCCCATGAATGCGAACTGGAGCCCTTCTGATGGTTAGAAACGCTCAGTGTCGCCCCCCCCCCCCCCAGGGAAGACCAAAACAGCCCAATCAGCACCTTGTCAGGAACGGCGGTGCTATAGTGGCCATGAAGATACATTTCCCATTGAGTCACCTAAAATCCTCAGAGATAAGTACACAAGGTGGTAATGATCGAGTATAAAGCACGACTTATCTGACAACATGGAGTGACCGATTCATGCTGTACTGGTCTGACATCGAATTGGTTTCCTCGGCACGGTGTCTGTTCTTTGTATTCCCTAACATCCCAGACTGCATCGCAGCCTAATTCGAAGACCGCCAACATTTCCCGCACATGTGACGTATGTAGGTTCGGTGATCACCTCTGCTCTCCCATTAGCAATAAACATCCCTGATAAGATTTACGGGAAGAGCGGCAGATTACGGTGCCGGGAATCGCTTCCATCGCTGATGTGTGTCACCCATGGGAGGCCATCCGTGACACCGTCCCCCTATCCCTCACTGACAACAAACCTTGTATTCGTTGTATGCAAACATGTCATACATGGTATCAGGAACCCTCCAATATCTGACAAACCCCTTACTGACCTCTTCATGGTACGGAGGCCATACACGCTTCAAATATATCGATTATGCAATTTGATCAAAAATTAGTTGGTCCGTCATGGTGGAATATTATCAATCACTTTGCATCGACCCTGAGATATTTTGTTCACGAGTATGATCATATGGCGATCGATCACATAACGAGATTGCATGATGGAAACAGGGAGGCGATCAATAACTCATGATCGTAAGTTACAATCGTATCTTAACCATCAATCAAAATCTACTTCCCTGTTTGTGGCAAATCCAATCAAATGGGTTGTCAACTATAGGTTGATTATTCCTATCAGTAGAGATTGATCGGAAAAGAAATCGATCTTGTATTGAAGCGTGTGCAGCCACCATTATGCTGACCCTCAGCACATGGTGTGTGAGATCTGTTCACGTATTTACAAACATCGACAAATGCATCAGACCTAAATCACAGTAAAATAATCACTGGTGATCCTGCCATGGAGATCTTTGTTCAGGCAATTCCTGGTAGAGTGACAACGCTCTGTCCCTGTCTTTCAATTGTGCTCCTGCGTTGTCAACCTGTCATGTGGGCTTCTGATGGAGACTACAAGTGGTCTTCTCAACAAACGTTAAACAGTCATGGTTCACTGTTGTCACCATTAGGAAACCCACCCTGAGAAATGCCATGCGGCCATCGCTGGAGTGCATGTGGAGGTTTTGGGCACCAATTCACAGAAAGAACATTGGGGAACTGGAGAAAGTACAGAGAAGGGCAACCAAACTGATAAGAGGCATGGAGGAGCTCAGCTATGAGGAAAGATTAGAGGAACTGAAGAGAAGAGGAAATTAAGGGGGGATATGATCTCCATGTATAATACATAAGGGGGGGGATATGATCTCCATGTATAATACATAAGGGGGATATGATCTCCATGTATAATACATAAGGGGGGGGATATGATCTCCATGTATAATACATAAGGGGGGATATGATCTCCATGTATAATACATAAGGGGGGGATATGATCTCCAGGTATAATACATAAGGGGGGGATATGATCTCCATATATAATACATAAGGGGGATATGATCTCCATGTATAATACATAAGGGGGGATATGATCTCCATGTATAATACATAAGGGGGGGATATGATCTCCATGTATAATACATAAGGGGGGATATGATCTCCATGTATAATACATAAGGGGGGATATGATCTCCATGTACAATACATAAGGGGGATATGATCTCCATGTATAACACATAAGGGGGGATATAATCACTATGTATAATACATAAGGGGGGATATGATCACCATGTATAATACATAAGGAGGGATATGATCTCCATGTATAATACATAAGGGGGGATATGATCTCCATGTATAATACATAAGGGGGATATGATCTCCATGTATAATACATAAGGGGGGATATGATCACTATGTATAATACATAAGGGGGGATATGATCTCCATGTATAATACATAAAGGGGGATATGATCTCCATGTATAATACATAAGGGGGATATGATCTTCATGTATAATACATAAGGGGGATATGATCTCCATGTATAATACATAAGAGTGGATATGATCTCCATGTATAATACATAAGGGGGGATATGATCTCCATGTATAATACATAAGGGGGGATATTATCTCCATGTATAATACATAAGGGGGGATATGAGCTCCATGTATAATACATAGGGGGGATATGATCTTCATGTATAATACATAAGGGGGATATGATCTCCATGTATAATACATAAGAGTGGATATGATCTCCATGTATAATACATAAGGGGGGGATATGATCTCCATGTATAATACATAAGGGGGGATATTATCTCCATGTATAATACATAAGGGGGGATATGATCTCCATGTATAATACATAAGGGGGAAAATGATCCCCATCTATAATACATAAGGGGGGATATGATCTCCATGTATAATACATAAGGGGGGATATTATCTCCATGTATAATACATAAGGGGGTAATGATCTCCATGTATAATACATAGGGGGGATATGATCTCCATGTATAATACATAAGGGGGAAAATGATCCCCATCTATAATACATAAGGGGGGGATATGATCTTCATGTATAATACATAAGGGGGGATATGATCTCCATGTATAATACATAAGGGGGGATATGATCTCCATGTATAAAACATAAGGGGGGATATGATCTCCATGTATAATACATAAGGGGGGATATGATCACCATGTATAATACATAGGGGGGGATATGATCTCCATGTATAATACATAAGGGGGATATGATCACCATGTATAATACATAAGGGGAGATATGATCTCCATGTATAATACTTAAGGGGGGATATGATCACCATGTATAAAACATAGGGGGGGATATGATCTCCATGTATAATACATAAGGGGGGAAATGATCACCATGTATAATACATAAGGGGGATATGATCTCCATGTATAATACATAAGGGGGGGGGGGGATATGATCTCCATGTATAATACATAAGGGGGGATATGATCTCCATGTATAATACATAAGGGGGGGATATGATCTCCATGTATAATACATAAGGGGGGGATATGATCTCCATATATAATACATAAGGGGGATATGATCTCCATGTATAATACATAAGGGGGGATATGATCTCCATGTATAATACATAAGGGGGGGATATGATCTCCATGTATAATACATAAGGGGGGATATGATCTCCATGTATAATACATAACGGGGATATGACCTCCATGTATAATACATAAGGGGGGATATGATCACCATGTATAATACATAAGGGGGGATATGATCTCCATGTATAATACATAAGGGGGGATATGATCTCCATGTATAATACATAAGGGGGGATATGATCTCCATGTATAATACATAAGGAGGGATATGATCTCCATGTATAATACATAAGGGGGGATATGATCTCCATGTACAATACATAAGGGGGATATGATCTCCATGTATAATACATAAGGGGGGATATGATCACTATGTATAATACATAAGGGGGGATATGATCACCATGTATAATACATAAGGAGGGATATGATCTCCATGTATAATACATAAGGGGGGATATGATCTCCATGTACAATACATAAGGGGGATATGATCTCCATGTATAATACATAAGGGGGGATATGATCACTATGTATAATACATAAGGGGGGATATGATCTCCATGTATAATACATAAAGGGGGATATGATCTCCATGTATAATACATAAGGGGGATATGATCTTCATGTATAATACATAAGGGGGATATCATCTCCATGTATAATACATAAGGGGGGATATGATCTCCATGTATAATACATAAGGGGGGATATTATCTCCATGTATAATACATAAGGGGGGATATGAGCTCCATGTATAATACATAGGGGGGATATGATCTCCATGTATAATACATAAGGGGGAAAATGATCCCCATCTATAATACATAAGGGGGGGGATATGATCTTCATGTATAATACATAAGGGGGGATATTATCTCCATGTATAATACATAAGGGGGTAATGATCTCCATGTATAATACATAAGGGGGATATGATCTCCATGTATAATACATAAGGGGGGATATGATCACTATGTATAATACATAAGGGGGGATATGATCTCCATGTATAATACATAAAGGGGGATATGATCTCCATGTATAATACATAAGGGGGATATGATCTTCATGTATAATACATAAGGGGGATATGATCTCCATGTATAATACATAAGAGTGGATATGATCTCCATGTATAATACATAAGGGGGGATATGATCTCCATGTATAATACATAAGGGGGGATATTATCTCCATGTATAATACATAAGGGGGGATATGAGCTCCATGTATAATACATAGGGGGGATATGATCTCCATGTATAATACATAAGGGGGAAAATGATCCCCATCTATAATACATAAGGGGGGATATGATCTCCATGTATAATACATAAGGGGGGATATTATCTCCATGTATAATACATAAGGGGGTAATGATCTCCATGTATAATACATAGGGGGGATATGATCTCCATGTATAATACATAAGGGGGAAAATGATCCCCATCTATAATACATAAGGGGGGGATATGATCTTCATGTATAATACATAAGGGGGGATATGATCTCCATGTATAATACATAAGGGGGGATATGATCTCCATATATAAAACATAAGGGGGGATATGATCTCCATGTATAATACATAAGGGGGGATATGATTACCATGTATAATACATAGGGGGGGATATGATCTCCATGTATAATACATAAGGGGGATATGATCACCATGTATAATACATAAGGGAGGGATATGATCTCCATGTATAATACATAAGGGGAGATATGATCTCCATGTATAATACTTAAGGGGGGATATGATCACCATGTATAAAACATAGGTAGGGATATGATCTCCATGTATAATACATAAGGGGGGAAATGATCACCATGTATAATACATAAGGGGGATATGATCTCCATGTATAATACATAAGGGGGGGATATGATCTTCATGTAAAATACATAAGGGGGGATATGATCTCCATGTATAATACATAAGGGGGGATATGATCACCATGTATAATACATAGGGGGGATATGATCTCCATGTATAATACATAAGGGGGGATATGATCTCCATGTATAATACATAAGGGGGGATATGATCTCCATGTATAATACATAAGGGGGGATATGATCACCACGTATAATACATAAGGGGGGATATGATCACCACGTATAATACATTAGGGGGGATATGATCTCCATGTATAATACATAAGGGGGTTATGATCTCCATGTATAATACATAAGGGGGGATATGATCACCAGGTGTAATACATAAGGGGGATATGATCACCAGGTGTAATACATAAGGGGGGATATTATCTCCATGTGTAATACATAAGGGGGGATATGATCTCCATGTATAATACATAAAGGGGATATGATATCCATGTATAATACATAAGGGAGGGATATGATCTCCATGTATAATACATAAGGGGGATATAATTTCCATGTATAATACATAAGGGGGGATATGATCACCATGTATAATACATAAGAAGGGATATTATCTCCATGTATAATACATAAGGGGGGATATGACAAACATGTATAATACATAAGGGGGATATTATCTCCATGAATAATACATAAGGGGGGATATTATCTCCATGTATAATACATAAGGGGGATATGATCTCCATGTATAATACATAAGGGGGATATGATCTCCATGTATAATACATAAGGGGGATATGATCTCCATGTATAATACATAAGGGGGGATATGATCTCCATGTATAATACATAAGGGGGTTATGATCTCCATGTATAATACATAAGGGGGGATATGATCACCAGGGTTAATACATAAGGGGGGATATGATCACCAGGTGTAATACATAAGGGGGGATATTATCTCCATGTGTAATACATAAGGGGGATATGATCTCCATGTATAATACATAAGGGGGATATGATCTCCATGTATAATGCATAAGGGGGGGGGATATGATCTCCATGTATAATACATAAGGGGGATATGATCTCCATGTATAATACATAAGGGGGATATGATCACCATGTATAATACATAAGAAGCGATATTATCACCATGTATAATACATAAGGGGGATATGATAACCATGTATAATACATAAGGGGGGATATTATCTCCATATATAATACATAAGGGGGATATGATCTCCATGTATAATACATAAGTGGGATATGATCTCCGTGTATAATACATAAGGGGGGATATGATCTCCATGTATAATACATAAGGGGGATATGATCACCATGTATAATACATAAGGGGGATATGATCTCCATGTATAATACATAAGGGGGGATATGATCTCCATGTATAATACATAAGAGGGTTATGATCTCCATGTATAATACATAAGGGGGGATATGATCTCCATGTATAATACATAAGGGGGGATATGATCACCATTTATAATACATGAGGGGGGTTATGATCTCCATGTATAATACATAAGGGGGGATATGATCACCATGTATAATACATAAGGGGGGATATGATCTCCATGTATAATACATAAGGGGGGATATGATCTCCATGTATAATACATAAGGGGGGATATGATCTCCATGTATAATACATAAGGGGGGATATGATCTCCATGTATAATACATAAGGGGGGATATGATCTCCATGTATAATACATATGGGGGATATGATCTCCATGTATAATACATAAGGGGGGATATGATCACCATGTATAATACATAAGGGGGATATGATCACCATGTATAATACATAAGGGGGATATGATCTCCATGTATAATACATAAGGGGGGATATGATCTCCATGTATAATACATAAGGGGGGATATGATCTCCATGTATATTACATAAGGAGGGATATGATCTCCATGTATAATACATAAGGGGGATATGATCTCCATGTATAATACATAAGGGGGGATATGATCTCCATGTATAATACATAAGGGGGGATATGATCTCCATGTATAATACATAAGAGGGATATGATCTCCATGTATAATACATAAGAGAGGATATACTCTCCATGTATAATACATAAGGGGGGATATGATCTCCATGTATAATACAAAAGGGGGGGATATGATCTCCATGTATAATACATAAGGGGGGATATGATCTCCATGTATAATACATAAGGGGGGATATGATCACCATGTACAATACATAAGGGGGGATATGATCTCCATGTATAATACATAAGGGGGGATATGATCTCCATGTTTAATACATAAGGGGGGATATGATCTCCATGTATAATACATAGGGGGATTAGATCACCATGTATAATACATAAGGGGGATATGATCTCCATGTATAATACATAAGGGGGATATGATCTCCATGTATAATACATAAGGGGGGATATGATCTCCATGTATAATACATAAGGGGGGATATGATCTCCATGTATATTACATAAGGGGGGGGATATGATCTCCATGTATAATACATAAGGGGGATATGATCTCCATGTATAATACATAAGGGGGATATGATCTCCATGTATAATACATAAGGGGGGATATCATCACCATGTATAATACATAAAGGGGATATGATCACCATGTATAATACATAAGGGGGATATGATCTCCATGTATAATTCATAAGGGGGGATATGATCTCCATGTATAATACATAAGGGGGGATATGATCTCCATGTATATTACATAAGGAGGGATATGATCTCCATGTATAATACATAAGTGGGATATGATCTCCATGTATAATACATAAGGGGGGATATGATCACCATGTATAATACATAAGGGGGGATATGATCTCCATGTATAATACATAAGGGGGATATGATCACCATGTATAATACATAAGGGGGATATGATCTCCATGTATAATACATAAGGGGGGGATATGATCTCCATGTATAATACATAAGGGGGGTATGATCTCCATGTATAATACATAAGGGGGATATGATCACCATGTATAATACATAAGGGGGGATATGATCTCCATGTATAATACATAAGAGGGGATATACTCTCCATGTATAATACATAAGGGGGGATATGATCTCCATGTATAATACAAAAGGGGGGGATATGATCTCCATGTATAATACATAAGGGGGGATATGATCTCCATGTATAATACATAAGGGGGGATATGATCACCATGTATAATACATAAAGGGGGATATGATCTCCATGTATAATACATAAGGGGGGATATGATCTCCATGTATAAAACAGAAGGGGGGATATGATCTCCATGTATAATACATAAGGGGGGATATGATCACCATGTATAATACATAAGGGGGGATATGATCTCCATGTATATTACATAAGGGGGATATGATCTCCATCTATAATACATAAGGGGGGATATGATCCCCATGTATAATACATAAGGGGGGATATGATCGCCATGTATAATACATAAGGGGGGATATGATCCCCATGTATAATACATAAGGGGGGATATGATCGCCATGTATAATACATAAGGGGGGATATGATCACCATGTATAATACATAAGGGGGGATATGATCTCCATGTATAATACATAAGGGGGGATATGATCCCCATGTATAATACATAAGGGGGGATATGATCTCCATGTATAATACATAAGGGGGGATATGATCTCCATGTATAATACATAAGGGGGGATATGATCCCCATGTATAATACATAAGGGGGGATATGATCTCCATGTATAATACATAAGGGGGATATGATCTCCATGTATAATACATAAGGGGGGATATGATCTGCATGTATAATACATAAGGGGGGATATGATCTCCATGTATAATACATAAGGGGGATATGATCTAAATACATCAGTGGTTCATATAGTGAACTCGGTGTAGAGTTATTCACCCTGAGGTCATCACAGAGGACAAGGGAGCACTCTTTACGTCTGAAGGAAAAGAAATGTAATCTCCAAACACAGAAAGGTTTCTTAACAGTAAGAGCTGTGAAAATGTGGAATAGATGTCCTTCACCTTGTTGTGTCTCTGCCGCATTACCAGCCGTCCCATTAAAGTGAACGGGACTGTTGCTGAGTCAACAGCGGGTCAGGAGGAGGAGGCACTGCAGGACAGAGATGACACTTGCTCTTTAAAAAATGATTTAAATTGAGCCTTTTCACTAGTGATTTAAATCAACTTTTCATTTAAATCAAATCCACCCTGATTTGTTTGATCAGAAGTGATCGCCAAAAATCCTCCACTGCCAATCAAGTTGGTGGAGTTTACATGGACCACTGAAAGAATAGAATGGACCAGCTGTGGTCAGTTTTCTTGCTAAACGGGGGCTGAAGTGTGGCCTCTGACATCACAAAAGGGCCACACATAATATTCAGTGATACTACAGAAAGCTGTTGGAGATCGCAGACATGCTATAGGAAATGGTCAGAGACTACGTCTGGAGGAACAGAAATTTAATCTCCAAACACGGAAAGGTTTCTTCACAGTAAGAGCTGTGAAAATGTGGAATAGACTCCCTCAAGAGTTGGATCTGGCCAGCTCAGTGGATTGCTGTAGGAAAGTCTTGGATTGTTTCTTGGATACACAGAATATAACTGGATATAACATTTATAGGTAAAGTTGATCCAGGGAATATCCGATTGCCTCTCGGGGGAACAGGAAGGAATTTTTTCCCCTGCAGGAGCAAACTGGATCATGCTTTGCTGGGTTTTTGCCTTCCTCTGGATCAACTGTGGGTATAGGATTATAATTTTTTTTTTTAATGGTTGAACTGGATGGACTTTTGTCTTTTTTCAGCCAGACTAACGATGTAACTATGTAACAACGTGCACTGCATTTGTTGCAGTTTTATCTTTTGCTTTTTTTTTTAACAGCCCCATAGCAGATGTACTGCTACAGGGTGGTAGATATACGTGATTTTGAAGTTCAAGGAAGGGGGGGGTGCGCGTACACGCTCCACCCTACCCGCATTGCTCCTGAGGATGTCCATCACTGGGTCCCGGCTGTCAATTTTCGGTAATGGTCGGCGAAGCTGAGAGGGGAGAGATTTGAGTGTAAACAACACAAAACTCTCTTCTGTCAGCATGAACATGCTGCTTTGCATCTCTCTGCACAGCACAGAGATAGAAAGCAGCAGGTCTGCTTAGTAAAACACAACACAGCACACAATAAAATCACTCCCTAACACACAGTTAACCCTTTGATTGCCCCAGATGTTAACCCTTTCCTGCCCAGTGTCATTAGTACAGTGTCAGTGCTTTTTATTAGCACTGATCATTGTATTGGTGTCACTGGGGATGTCAGTGGCAGTTAGTCAGTTCCCCCCCCAGTGTCAGATTGCCTGCCGCAATCCCGCTACAAATCGCTGATCACCGCTATCACTAGTATAAAAAAATAAATAACTAAAAATTCCAGTAAATATACCGCTATTTGTAGACACTATGACTTTCACGTAAACCAATTAATATACAATTGTTGGGATTTGTTTTAGCAAAGTCACGCAGAATACATTCTGAGTTACATTTATTACGAAATTTTAGTTTTTTAATTTTTTATTTTATGTGTTTTATAGCAAAAAGTAAAAAATATAGGTTTTTTTTCTTTATAGCACAAAAATAAAAAACGCACAGGTGATCAAATACCTCCGAAAGAAAGCTCTATTTGTGGGGAAAATATAACACAAATCTAATTTATGTACAGCGTTGCATGACCGTGCAATTGTCAGTTAAAGTAACACAGCACCATATAGAAAAAAATGAGGGTAAGTGGTTAAGACACACTGTTTTTCTTTTACTGAACACGTGCTGCAGTGAGTAGCAATGTGCTGCGATGTGATATAATTCTGCCTGCAAGTGTACAATCCAAACGCACATGTTCCTGCGTTAAAAATGGCGGTGTGTATAAGTGGGTGCTGCCGCGACCATCGGCTGGAACCAAATTGAATCAGCAAGATTGTCACCAGCACACCAAGGATCACCAATATGGGTCCGAAAGTGTTAATGAACGATCACATAGTTACAGCAAGGCAACGTTTCGGAGACTTGCAGGACCCCTTCATCAGGTATGTGACTTCACATGGCCACTGTCCTCACCTCCTCTCCAAGGCTGTCATCTGCCAATTCAGCGCCACCTCTCTACTGTGTGTAATGACACCCAGGTGTCATTCGACCCACTTCCTGTGAGACCCAGATGTTGTGGCTCCACTCCCTGCCCTGAGCTTGCAGGAGAATGCTTTGTTGAGGCACTCCTTGTTATGGGATGATAGCGCTTTGTTACGGTGGCCAGACATCCCCAGCTTCTGGGTACAGTCCCTTATTTCAGGGGGTTGTCGTCAAGAAAAAAGCGTCCCTATATTTGTCCCCAGTTCTTCAATGGCATCCCCAGCACGTGGACTGGATAATCTGCCTGTCAGCCTTTGCTTGGGAGGGAGACCTTTGCACTTGTGCACTACTTACTCCTGACCTCTGCATTCTGTACATTACTTACTCCTGACCTCTGCACTCTGCAATACTTACTTCTTCCCCTTGTGCATTGTTTCCTCCTGACCTCTGCACTTCTTGCATTACTTACTCCTGACCTCTACACTCTGTGAATTATTTATTCCTGACCTTTGCACTTGTGCACTACTTACACCTGACCTCTGCATTTTGTGCATTACTTACTCCTTACCTCTGCAGTCTGTGCATTACTTACTCCTGACCTTTGTACATTGTTTACTCCTGACCTTTGCACTCTGTGCATTACTTACTCCTGACCTCTACACTGTTTGCATTACTTACTCCCGACCTTTGTACATTGTTTACTCCTGACCTTTGCACTCTGTGCATTACTTACTCCTGACCTCTACTCTGTTTGCATTACTTACTGCTGACCTCTACACTCTGTGAATTATTTATTCCTGACCTTTGCACTTGTGCATTACTTACTCCTGACCTCTACTCTGTTTGCATTACTTACTGCTGACCTCTACACTCTGTGCATTACTTACTCCTGACCTTTGTACATTGTTTACTCCTGACCTTTGCATTCTGTGCATTACTTACTCCTGACCTTTACACTGTTTGCATTACTTACTGCTGACCTCTACACTCTGTGCATTATTTTCTCCTGACCCTTGCACTTTGTGGATTACATGCTCTTGACCCAGAGAAGAGTAAGATTAGATTTTATTTTTTGTTACTAAAGTCAATTTTTTTCCCATTAAAATAACAAACATGTTATACTCACCTGCTGTAGGCAATCGTATTGCATAGAGCGACCCCCTTTCCTGCTCTGTCGCTGCACTCCATAGACACATACAGCGGGACTTAGCCCTGCCCCCCACATCCTCCTCACTGCATTTGATTGACAGCAGCAGGAGCCAATGCCTCCTGCTGCTGC
The DNA here is from genome assembly GCF_062004578.1 of Staurois parvus. NCBI lineage: Eukaryota > Metazoa > Chordata > Amphibia > Anura > Ranidae > Staurois > Staurois parvus. The sequence goes on from NW_028318804.1 coordinate 1,717,210, forward strand.
TGGAATGCTGTGTGAAGAGGAAGCGAAGGGAGAAGAAATGCAGTCATGCACAGAGCTGGATCTCTTCTCCCTTCTCTACCCTTCACACAGGGAAGCCCATATGGAAGAAAAATATATTTGAAATATATTTTAAAAATATTCTTCCCAAATATATTGCCATATATTTGAAATACTACAATTTTGGCTATATTCAATATATTTCAAAATATATTTCAATAAACATATATATAAACACTGGAAAACAGAAATGACTGCTATTGTTTTAGACCACCTCTGGTGCTTTATGTTATTGAAGAAATACTGCAGCTTTGCAAATAAATAACCTAGGACTATGGTCTCTGATTAAAAAATATGTGCTGCAGCGCTTCATTATAATTGCATCTGTAAAGTTTTCTCCTTGAACCTCAGGTAAGTCTCACCTGCTGATCTTGACAGTGAAGTCCACCGAACTCTGTATCCTGAGATGGGGTGGCAACAATGCTGCATATATATATATATATATATATATATACTATATTTTGAAATGCGTTTTTATTACAAAATATATGAAAAATATTTTTTAAAATACATTTCAAATATACTGTATGTCTTTAAAAATACAAATCTACATTTTTGGAATGCATTTACAAATATATGTTAAAATTACTTTTATATATGTTAAAAAAAATCTGAAGAATATATTTAAAAAAGTATATATTTTTAAAAATATTATTCTGATTGCTCTGATAGTGGAGAGCCTCTCACCTGGCTGCAGATCGCTTTCCATGCTGGACTGAGGCTGCTCTTACTATGCCGACCATCAAGTTGTGCTGGTTCTTCCAGAGAGGCTGCATACTATTAGACTGCCCAGCTCTCCTTACGCCAGTTCTGATAATGGAGGGCCTCTCACCTGGCTGCAGATCGGTTTCCCTGCTGGGCTGTGGCTCTTACTATGCCGACCATTAAGTTGTGCGGGGTCTTCCAGAGAGGCTGTATACTATTATACTGCCCAGCTCCCCGCACGCCAGTTCTGATAATGGAGGGCCTCTCACCTGGCTGCAGATCGCTTTCCCTGCTGGACTGAGGCTGCTCTTACTATGCCGAACATCCAGTTGTGCTGGTTCTTCCAGAAAGGCTGTATACTATTATACTGCCCAGCTCCCCGCACGCCAGTTCTGATAATGGAGGGCCTCTCACCTGGCTGCAGATCGCTTTCCCTGCTGGACTGAGGCTGCTCTTACTATGCCGAACATCCAGTTGTGCTGGTTCTTCCAGAAAGGCTGTATACTATTATACTGCCCAGCTCCCCGCACGCCAGTTCTGATAATAGAAGGCCTCTCACCTGGCTGCAGATCGCTTTCCCTGCTGGACTGAGGCTGCTCTTACTATGCTGACCATCAAGTTGTGTTTGGTCTTCCAGAGAGGCTGTATACTATTAGACTGCCCAGCTCCCTGCATGCCAGTTCTGATAGTGGAGGGTCTCTCACCTGGCTGCAGATTACTTTCCCTTCTACTTCAGATTTATCAGAGAATTCCTTTTAGAGCTGCCGATGGAGGAAACCGAGAAACCTATCTTCCCCGGGGGTATCCAGAAACCCAAGGTTGTTGTAGGAGAAGAAGATAAAGGGGCCTCTGCATCTGATCATGGCGAGTAAATTGGCACTCCGCTACATCACCCTGTCACATGCTCCACTAGTGGAGACTAGAAGTGACCATGTCACCACAAATGTGGTCCATTGTTGTCACCATCAGGAAGCCAGTCCGGAGCAATGATGTGCAGCTGATGCCGGGGAGAGTAGATGTAGGCAGAAGATAAGCAGCACTGAGATGGGGAAAATGATGAAAAAAAGTCAATACAAGAATTCTAGAGATTGAAAATGACAGTTATTTACGATACCCAGAGCACATGAAATGTCATCCAGTTCAGCTTTCCATCTACTTTAATATTGTATTTGCAGTCGGTCTGGTAAAACGGCCTCAAGTTGGTGGTTTGTGGCTGAGAGACCTTAATTCTATCCAGTTCTGTACTGTCATTGGTGAAGATTTGTGCTGTTCAGGTTTCTTAGAAATAGAGTGCCGTGACCACAAAAATCCATATTGGCGGATCCTCTCATTTTTTCAGCATTTTTAACAAGGTGAGGTGAGTTTTACAACGCACATGTAATCTGCGATTCCCTTGTCATACACTTTTGTGTATTTTAAATGCATTCACGTGATGGGACTCAATACTCTAATTGTTTCTCCCTCACTTTGCATAATGAACTAAAAAAAAAAAACACACAGGAAAAAAAATCTGTGCTACAAAATAAAAATGTGAGGGGACCCTAATGTGGGTAAATGCAAAATAATGCAACATGCAATATAACCAAAAAACAGAAGCTGCAGCAGGTAGGTGCAAGGTAACCACATAGGGATGAATGGGAATTGGGGTACAAGAGTATAATAGAGGTTGACCTGGGGTACGTTACAGGAATAGAGAGAGCATTGGGGTACAAGAGAGGGACTGGAGTACAACATAGGATCAGAGGAGACATGGGGTACAGTACAGAAATAGAGGGAGGAATTGGGTACAATAAAGGGACAGAGGGGGGATTGGGGTACAATAGAGAAACAGAGGGGTAAAGTAGAGGATTAGAGGGGGGATTGGGGGTACAATAGTGTAATAGAGGTTGAACTGGAGTATGGTACAAGATTAGAGAGATGATTGGGATACAATAGTAATAGAGGTTTGAACTGGAGTACGGTACAAGAATAGAGAGATGATTGGGGTACAAGAGTGTAATAGAGGTTGAACTGGGGTACGGTACAAGAATAGAGAGATGATTGGGGTACAAGAGTGTAATAGAGGTTGAACTGGGGTACGGTACAAGAATAGAGAGATGATTGGGGTACAATAGTGTAATAGAGGTTGAACTGGGGTACGGTACAAGAATAGAGAGATGATTGGGGGTACAATAGTAATAGAGGTTTGAACTGGAGTACGGTACAAGAATAGAGAGATGATTGGGGTACAAGAGTGTAATAGAGGTTGAACTGGGGTACGGTACAAGAATAGAGAGATGGTTGGGGTACAATAGTGTAATAGAGGTTGAACTGGGGTACGGTACAAGAATAGAGAGATGATTGGGGTACAATAGTGTAATAGAGGTTGAACTGGAGTATGGTACAAGAATAGAGAGAGGAGTGGGGTACAAGAGTGTAATAGAGGTTGAACTGGGGTACGGTACAAGAATAGAGAGAGGAGTGGGGTACAAGAGTATAATAGAGGTTGAAATTGAGTACAGTACAGGAATGGAGAGATGATTGGGGTACAATGATGTAATAGAGGTTGAACTGGGGTACGGTACAGGAATAGAGAGAGCATTGGGGTACAATGGAGGGACTGGGGTACAACAGAGGATCAGAGGAGACATAAGGGTACAGTACAGAAATAGAGGGAGGAATGGGGTACAATAAAGGGACAGAGGGGGGATTGGGGTACAATAGAGAAACCGAGGGGTACAGTAGAGAATTAGAGGGGGGGATTGGGGGTACAATAGTGTAATAGAGGTTGAACTGGAGTACAGTACAGGAATAGAGAGAGCATTGGGATACAAGAGAGGGACTGGGGTACAATAGGGGATCAGAGGAGACATAGGGGTACAGTACAGAAATAGAGGGAGGAATGGGGTACAATAAAGGGACAGAGGGGGAATTGGGGTACAATAGAGAAACAGAAGGGTAAAGTAGAGGATTTGAGCGGGGATTGGGGGTACAATAGTGTAATAGAGGTTGAACTGGAGTATGGTACAGGAACAGAGAGATGATTGGGGTACAAGAGTGTAATAGAGGTTGAAATGGATATGGTACAGGAATAGAGAGAGGATTGGGGTACAATAGTGTAATAGAGGTTGAACTGGAGTATGGTACAGGAATGGAGAGATGATTGGGATACAGTGGTGTAAGAGAGGTTGAACTGGGGTACGGTACCGGAATAGAGAGATGATTGGGGTACAATGGTGTAAGAGAGGTTGAACTGGAGTATGGTACAGGAATGGAGAGATGATTGGGGTACAATGGTGTAATAGAGGTTGAACTGGGGTACGGTACAACAATAGAGAGAGGATTGGGGTACAACAGAGGATCAGAGGAGATATAGGGGTACAGTACAGAAATAGAGAGAGGAATGGGGTACAATAAAAGGACATTGGGGGGATTGGGGTACAATAGAGAAACAGGGGTACAGTAGAGAATTAGAGGGGGGATTGGGGGTACAATAGTGTAATAGAGGTTGAACTGGAGTGCAGTACAGGAATAGAGAGAAGATTGGATTACAAGAGAGGGACTGGGGTACAACAGAGGATAAGAGGAGACATAGGGGTACAGTACAGAAATAGCTGGAGGAATGAGGTACAATAAAGGGACAGAGGGGGGATTGGGGTACAATAGAGAAACAAAGGGGTAAAGTAGAGGATTTGAGGGGGGAATTTGCGGTACAATAAAGGAGTAAAGGAGGGACTGGGGTACAATAGAGGGGCAGGGGAGGATTAGGGTACAATAGAGGAATAAAGGAAGGATTTGAGTACAGTAGAGGGGCAGATAGAGGATCGGGGAACAATAGAGAAATAAAGGGTGGGTTGGGGTGCAATAGAGGGTTGGTGGGATACAACAGAAGGACAGAATTGGTGTATAATAGAGGATAGAGTGAGTTGGGGTATATTAGAGGAACAGAGGGGAAATTGGGCTACATCAGAGGAATAATTGGGGTTTAGGTACTATAGAGGGCCATATGGAAGATTTCGGTATAACATACAAAATTGACACTGGGGTTCAGGCTTGGGGGGGGGGGGGTAAAATAGAGGAATAAAGAGGGGATTGGGATATAATAGAGGGAAAAATGGGTGGGTTAAAACAGAGAGGCAGAGAAAAGGTTGGGGTGCAAAAAACTGAGGGAGACTGGGGTACAACAGAGGGACAAACAGAGGATTTGGGTACAGTATAAGAAAAGAGGGGGGTAGGGGTACAACAGAGGGGCAGATAGAGGATTTGGGTACAGTATAAGAAAAGAGGGGGTAGGGGGTACAACAGAGGGGCAGATAGAGGATTTGGGTACAGTATAAGAAAAGAGGGGGTAGGGGGTACAACAGATGGGCAGATAGAGGATTTGGGTACAGTATAAGAAAAGAGGGGGGTAGGGGTACAACAGAGGGGCAGATAGAGGATTTGGGTACAGTATAAGAATAGAGGGGGGTAGGGGTACAACAGATGGGCAGTTAGAGGATTTGGGTACAGTATAAGAATAGAGGGGGGTAGGGGTACAACAGAGGGGCAGATAGAGGATTTGGGCACAATAGAAGAACAGTAGTAGGGATTGGGGTACACAGAAGGACATGGGGGGGGGGGCTGGGGTACAATAGAAGGAAAGGGGATTGAGGTATAATAGAGAGATATAGGGGGATTGGGGTACAATAATAAGTTGGTGGGGTATAATAGAGGGACAGATGGGGAATTTGGGTATAATAGAGGGATAAAGGGGAAGTTGATGTACAATAAAACAAATAGAGGAGGAACTGGGGTACAATAGAGAAGCAGATAGAGGATTTGGGTACAATAGAAAGGAGGGGTACATAGAAGGACACATGGGAGATTGGAGTACAATAGAAGGCCAGGGGGGACTGGGGTATATTAGAGGAATAAAGGGGGATTAGGATACAATAGAGGGATAAAGGGGTGAGTTAAAACAGATGGACATAGGAAAAGTTGGGGTACAAAAAACAGAGGGAGATTGGGGTACAACAGAGGGGCAGATAGATGATTTGGGCACAATAAAAGAACAGAGGGAGGGATTGGGGTACATAGAAAGACATGGGGGGACTGGGGTATAATAGAAGGAAAGGGGGTTGGGGTATAATAGAGAGATATAGGGGGATTGGGGTACAATAATAAGTTGGTGGGGTACAATAGAGGGACAGATGGGGATTTTGGGTATAATAAAGGGAATGGGTTAAAGTAGAGGGAAAGAGGGGAAGTTGGGGTACAGTTAAAGAATAGTGGACGAATTGGGGTACAAAAGAGGAGCAGATAGAGGGTTTGGGTACAATATAAAGGAAGGGTACATAGAAGGACACAGCGGAGATTGGAGTACAATAAAAGGACAGGGGGGACTGGGGTATAATAGAGAAATATAAGGGGATTGGGGTGCATAGAGGGACAGAAGGGGGATAGAAATTGTAATGGAAGCTCTACAAAGCCTCTGGTCTCTGGGGCACAGACAGGATTTAATACATAACACATAGCAGCTCCAGGCAGGGAAGTGTTAAAAGGACGCTGAATGTTATTTAGAGAGGTGATGACAGAGCTGTACACCATACACCTCCATCCATGGCTGTAATTCAATCCGCTCATTTCATCCTGCAAACAATGGAAGAGAATGCAAGTGAAAGACAAGCCAGAGACTTACAAAGGACATTCAATCTGCCTGTCTATAACAGACACTTCTGACTGAGCCCCATTCACTCCTCACTCTGCCATCTTCATATTACTGGAGGAGCAAATGAGTCCAATGCCCCCAACCGGCCATGACTTTGTGATTGACTGACTACCACACAGATTACCATCCTGTGACTACCACACAGGATCTGTAGACTCTGTTATATCCAAGTGCCACAATCAAAATATTCGATCAGATAATAGAACTATTGAATACTTCTTAGCATAGCTGTTGATAATTCCAGTGTAGAAAATTGTGATAATCCCAGTGTGGTATTTAAATTTACGATTATTTCAGAGCCTTTGTGCTGAAGATAAATTGTGCACAAGTGACTTTTTTTATTTCTTGTATGCCGCGTGAGATCCAGGATCATCCACATTGCTTATTGCATCCCGCGCTAACTAGATCGACCCTAGAATGTTTATATCAGCCCCTGAGGGGTCACCACTGCCTCTCTGCTCCTTGCTGCACCCTGCACTAATCAGATCCGCCCCTAGGATGTTTATATCAACCCCTGAGGGGGTCACCACTGCCTCTCTGCTCCCTACTGCACCCTGCACTAATCAGATCCGCCCCTAGAATGTTTATATCAGCCCCTGCAGAGCTCACCACTGCCTCTTTGCTCTTTAATGCACTCTACACTAATTAGATCTACCCCTAGAATGTTTATATCTGCCCCTGTGGAGCTCATCACTTCCTCTCTGCTCCTTGCTGCACCCTGGACTAATCAGATCCATCCCTAGAATGTTTATATCGGCCCCTGTGGGTTTCACCACTGCCTCTCTGCTCCTTGCTGCACCCAGCACTAATTAGATCCACCCACTAGAATGTTTATATCCACCCCTGTGGAGCTCAACCCCTGCCTTTTCGCTCCTTAATGCACCCTGCACTAATTAGATCTTCCCCTAGAATGTTTATATCCGGCCCTGTGGAGCTCACCACTTCCTCTCTGCTCTTTGCTGCACCCTGTACTAATCAGATGCACCGCTAGAATTATTATTATACAGGATTTATATAGCGTCAACGGTTTGCTCAGCGCTTTACATTATAGTGGGAGACAGTACAGTAACAATACAGTTCAATACAAGAGGGATTTGAGGGCCCTGATCCTTGAAGCTTACAATCTAGGAGGATGTTTATATCCGCCCCTGCGGAGCTCACCACTTCCTTTCTGCTCCTTGCTGCACCCTTCACTAATCAGATCTGCCCCTAGAATGTTTATATCGGCCCCTGCGGAGCTCACCACTTCCTTTCTGCTCCTTGCTGCACCCTTCACTAATCAGATCTGCCCCTAGAATGTTTATATCAGCCCCTGAGGGGGTCACCACTGCCTCTCTGCTCCTTACTGCACCCTGCACTAATCAGATCCACCCACTAGAATGTTTATATCCACCCCTGAGGGGGTCACCACTGCCTCTTCGCTCCTTAATGCACTCTACACTAATTAGATCTACCCCTAGATTGTTTATATCGGCCCCTGTGGGCTTCACCACTTCCTCTCTGCTCCTTGCTGCACCCTGCACTAATCAGATCCACCCACTAGAATGTTTTTATCCGCCCCTGTGGAGCTCAACCCCTGCCTCTGCACTACTTAATGCACCCTGCACTAATCAGATCCACCCATAGAATGTTTTTATCCATCCCTGTCGGCCTCACCACTGCCTCTCCTCAGTGGGCCCCGCACTAGCTGAATCCACTCCTAGTATGTTCATATCGGCCCCTGCAGGGTTCACCACTGCCTCCATGTTACTCGGTGCATTCTACACTAACCATATCTACCTCTAGAATGATTATACCCTCCCCTGAGGAGCTGACCATTGCCTCTCCACTCCTCATTACATCCAGCATTAGCTACTTCCTCAGCTAGGGTGTTTGTATCCACCCCTGCAGATCTCACCACTGCCCCCCCCCCCCACTCCTTACTGCAAACCGCACTAACTAGATCCGACCCTAGATTGATTGCATCTGCCCCCACAGAGCTCCCTACTGTCTCTCTGCTCCTCACTGCACCCTGTACTAAGTAGGCCTATTACTGGAATGCTTGTACCCCCCCCCCCTCTGGGCTCACCACCGCTACAAGCATCTCATCATGAGCATTTTAATGTGTTTTGATGTGTTTACCCTGATAATGATACTCCATTGTGTATGTAGAATAGTAAACTTCAGCCAACCAGGGTGTAATCAGATACTCACATGCACAAAGCTCACCCACCAGCCTGCCAGCGCTTTTGATGGGTTATAAATTGGTTGGTTTTCAGAACAGGCTGAACAACAGGTGTATATCCAGCCTCTCTATACAAGGCTGCATGGCAGACGGGTCCTCAGCTGTCGCATAGATCACATTACCCGCCGAGTGAACCCAACACTCCCCACTGATCCAAACTTCTAAATATTATAACATCTACTAATTATTATCACTACTATGGTTACTTGTACTATTAAAACATTTCTATACACCACTGACCCGATTGTTATACTACCAGCATTATTATTTTTATTCTCACTTTTATCATGTCTAATTCAACAACTTTGACACTTATTGTTCATTATTACTACTAGAGTCATTATTACTAATTGGATTACTTATTAAAAGAGGTATAGACTCCAGAGAGAAAGATATAAATCCCCCCCCCCCCCCCCCGGTACAAATCATTAGTAAGACCTCATCTGGAATTTGGAATATGCAGTTCAGTTTTGGGCACCAATTCACAAAAAGAACATTGGGGAACTGGAGAAAGTACAGAGAAGGGTAACCAAACTGATAAGAGGCATGGAGGAGATCAGCTATGAGGAAAGATTAGAGGAACTGAATTTATTCTCTCTTCAGAAGATTGAGATTAGGGGGGGATATGATCTCCATGTATAATACATAAGGGGGATATGATCTCCATGTATAATACATAAGGGGGGATATGATCTCCATGTATAATACATAAGGGGGATATGATCACCATGTATAATACATAAGGGGGGATATGATCTCCATGTATAATACATAAGGGGGGATATGATCTCCATGTATAATACAAAAGGGGGGATATGATCTCCATGTATAATACATAACGGGGGATATGATCTCCATGTATAATACATGAGGGGGGATATGATCTCCATGTATAATACATAAGGGGGATATGATCTCCATGTATAATACATAAGGGGGGATATGATCTCCATGTATAATACATTAGGGGGAATATGATCTCCATGTATAATACATAAGGGGGGATATGATCACCATGTATAATACATAAGGGGGGCTATGACCTCCATATATAATACATAAGGGGGAATATGATCTCCATGTATAATACATAAGGAGGGATATGATCACCATGTATAATACATAAGGGGGGATATGATCAACATGTATAATACATAAGGGAGGATATGACCTCCATGTATAATACATAAGGGGGGCTATGACCTCCATATATAATACATAAGGGGGAATATGATCACCATGTATAATACATAAGGGGGGATATGATCTCCATGTATAATACATTAGGAGGAATATGATCTCCATGTATAATACATAAGGGGGGGATATGATCTCCGTGTATAATACATAAGGGGGATATGATCTCCATGTATTATACATAAGGGGGGATATGACCTCCATGTATAATGCATAAGGGGGGCTATGACCTCCATGTATAATACATAAGGGGGGGGAATATGATCTCCATGTATAATATATAAGGGGGGAATATGATCTCCATGTATAATACATAAGGGGGGATATGATCACCATGTATAATACTTAAGGGGGATATGATCTCCATGTATAATACATAAGGGGGATATGACCTCCATGTATAATACATAAGGGGGGGATATGATCTCCATGTATAATACTTAAGGGGGATATGATCTCCATGTATAATACATAAGGGGGGATATGATCTCCATGTATAATACATAAGGGGGATATGACCTCCATGTATAATACATAAGGGGGGGGGATATGATCACCATGTAAAATACATAAGGGGGGATATGATCACCATGTATAATACATAAGGGGGGATATGACCATGTATAATACATAAGGGGGGATATGATCTCCATGTATAATACATAAGGGGGGATGTGATCTTCATGTATAATACATAAGGGGGGATATGATCTCCATGTATAATACATAAGGGGGGATATGATCAACATGTATAATACATAAGGGAGGATATGACCTCCATGTATAATACATAAGGGGGGCTATGACCTCCATATATAATACATAAGGGGGAATATGATCACCATGTATAATACATAAGGGGGGATATGATCTCCATGTATAATACATTAGGAGGGATATGATCTCCATGTATAATACATAAGGGGGGATATGATCTCCGTGTATAATACATAAGGGGGGATATGATCTCCATGTATTATACATAAGGGGGGATATGACCTTCATGTATAATACAAAAGGGGGGCTATGACCTCCATGTATAATACATAAGGGGGGGGGAATATGATCTCCATGTATAATACATAAGGGGGGATATGATCTCCATGTATAATACATAAGGGGGGATATGACCTCCATGTATAAAACATAAGGGGGATATGATCTCCATGTATAATACATAAGGGGGGATATGATCTCCATGTATAATACATAAGGGGGATATGATCACCATGTATAATACATAAGGGGGGATATGACCTCCATGTATAATACTTAAGGGGGATATGATCTCCATGTATAATACATAAGAGAGGATATGATCTCCATGTATAATACATAAGGGGGGGGGGATATGATCTCCATGTATAATACTTAAGGGGGATATGATCTCCATGTATAATACATAAGGGGGATATGACCTCCATGTATAATACATAAGGGGGGGGGGATATGATCACCATGTATAATACATAAGGGGGGATATGATCACCATGTATAATACATAAGGGGGTATATGACCATGTATAATACATAAGGGGGGATATGATCTCCATGTATAATACATAAGGGGGGATGTGATCTCCATGTATAATACATAAGGGGGGATGTGATCTCCATGTATAATACATAAGGGGGGATATGATCTCCATATATAATACATAAGGAGGGATATGATCTCCATGTATAATACATAAGGGGGGGGGGATATGATCTCCATGTATAATACATAAGGGGGGATATGATCTCCATGTATAATACATTAGGGGGGATATAATCTCCATGTATAATACATAAGGGGGGATATGATCTCCATGTGTAATACATAAGGGGGGGATATGATCTCCATGTATAATACATAAGGGGGGGATATGATCTCCATGTATAATACATAAGGGGGATATGATCTCCATGTATAATACATAAGGGGGATATGATCACCATGTATAATACATAAGGGGGGATATGACCATGTATAATACATAAGGGGGGATATGATCTCCATGTATAATACATGAGGGGGGATGTGATCTCCATGTGTAATACATAAGAAAGAATGTGATCTCCATGTATAATACATAAGGGGGGATATGATCTCCATGTATAATACATAAGGGGGGATATGATCAACATGTATAATACATAAGGGAGGATATGACCTCCATGTATAATACATAAGGGGGGCTATGACCTCCATATATAATACATAAGGGGGAATATGATCACCATGTATAATACATAAGGGGGGATATGATCTCCATGTATAATACATTAGGAGGGATATGATCTCCATGTATAATACATAAGGGGGGGATATGATCTCCGTGTATAATACATAAGGGGGGATATGATCTCCATGTATTATACATAAGGGGGGATATGACCTTCATGTATAATACATAAGGGGGGCTATGACCTCTATGTATAATACATAAGGGGGGGGAATATGATCTCCATGTATAATACATAAGGGGGGATATGATCTCCATGTATAATACATAAGGGGGGATATGACCTCCATGTATAAAACATAAGGGGGATATGATCTCCATGTATAATACATAAGGGGGGATATGATCACCATGTATAATACATAAGGGGGGATATGACCTCCATGTATAATACTTAAGGGGGATATGATCTCCATGTATAATACATAAGAGAGGATATGATCTCCATGTATAATACATAAGGGGGGGGGGGATATGATCTCCATGTATAATACTTAAGGGGGATATGATCTCCATGTATAATACATAAGGGGGATATGACCTCCATGTATAATACATAAGGGGGGGGGGGATATGATCACCATGTATAATACATAAGGGGGTATATGACCATGTATAATACATAAGGGGGGATATGACCTCCATGTATAATACTTAAGGGGGATATGATCTCCATGTATAATACATAAGAGAGGATATGATCTCCATGTATAATACATAAGGGGGGGGGGATATGATCTCCATGTATAATACTTAAGGGGGATATGATCTCCATGTATAATACATAAGGGGGATATGACCTCCATGTATAATAAATAAGGGGGGGGGGATATGATCACCATGTATAATACATAAGGGGGTATATGACCATGTATAATACATAAGGGGGGATATGATCTCCATGTATAATACATAAGGGGGGATGTGATCTCCATGTATAATACATAAGAGGGGATGTGATCTCCATGTATAATACATAAGGGGGGATATGATCTCCATGTATAATACATAAGGGGGGATATGATCTCCATGTATAATACATAAGGAGGGATATGATCTCCATGTATAATACATAAGGGGGGGATATGATCTCCATGTATAATACATAAGGGGGGATATGATCTCCATGTATAATACATTAGGGGGGATATAATCTCTATGTATAATACATAAGGGGGGATATGATCTCCATGTGTAATACATAAGGGGGGATATGATCTCCATGTATAATACATAAGGGGGGGATATGATCTCCATGTATAATACATAAGGGGGATATGATCTCCATGTATAATACATAAGGGGGATATGATCACCATGTATAATACATAAGGGGGGGATATGATCTCCATGTATAATACATAATGGGGGGATATGATCTCCATGTATAATACATAAGGGGGGATATGATCACCATGTATAAATACATAAGGGGGGATATGATCTCCATGTATAATACATAAGGGGGGATATGATCTCCATGTATAATACATAAGGGGGGATATGATCACCATGTATAATACATAAGGGGGGATATGATCACCATGTATAATACATAAGGGGGGATATGATCACCATGTATAATACATAAGGGGGGATATGACCATGTATAATACATAAGGGGGGATATGATCTCCATGTATAATACATAAGGGGGGATGTGATCTCCATGTGTAATACATAAGGGGGGATATGATCTCCATGTATAATACATAAGGGGGGATGTGATCTCCATGTATAATACATAAGGGGGGATATGATCAACATGTATAATACATAAGGGAGGATATGACCTCCATATATAATACATAAGGGGGAATATGATCACCATGTATAATACATAAGGGGGGATATGATCTCCATGTATAATACATTAGGAGGGATATGATCTCCATGTATAATACATAAGGGGGGGATATGATCTCCGTGTATAATACATAAGGGGGGATATGATCTCCATGTATTATACATAAGGGGGGATATGACCTCCATGTATAATACATAAGGGGGGCTATGACCTCCATGTATAATACATAAGGGGGGGGGAATATGATCTCCATGTATAATACATAAGGGGGGGATATGATCTCCATGTATAATACATAAGGGGGGATATGATCACCATGTATAATACATAAGGGGGGATATGACCATGTATAATACATAAGGGGGGATATGATCTCCATGTATAATACATAAGGGGGGATGTGATCTCCATGTGTAATACATAAGGGGGGATGTGATCTCCATGTATAATACATAAGGGGGGATATGATCTCCATGTATAATACATAAGGGGGGATATGATCAACATGTATAATACATAAGGGAGGATATGACCTCCATGTATAATACATAAGGGGGGCTATGACCTCCATATATAATACATAAGGGGGAATATGATCACCATGTATAATACATAAGGGGGGATATGATCTCCATGTATAATACATTAGGAGGGATATGATCTCCATGTATAATACATAAGGGGGGGATATGATCTCCGTGTATAATACATAAGGGGGGATATGATCTCCATGTATTATACATAAGGGGGGATATGACCTCCATGTATAATACATAAGGGGGGATATGATCTCCATGTATAATACAAAAGGGGGGGATATGATCTCCATGTATAATACATAAGGGTGGATATGATCTCCATGTATAATACATAAGGGGGATATGATCACCATGTATAATACATAAGGGGGATATGATCTCCATGTATAATACATAAGGGGGGATATGATCTCCATGTATAATACATAAGGCGGATATGATCTCCATGTATAATACATAAGGGGGATGTGATCTCCATGTATAATACATAAGGGGGGATATGATTTCCATGTATAATACATAAGGGGGATATGATCTCCATGTATAATACATAAGGGGGGATATGATCTCCATGTATAATACATAAGGGGGGATATGATCTCCATGTATAATACACAAGGGGGGATATGATCTCCATGTATAATACATAAGGGGGATATGATCTCCATGTATTATACATAAGGGGGGATATGATCTCCATGTATAATACAAAAGGGGGGGATATGATCTCCATGTATAATACATAAGGGGGGATATGATCTCCATGTATTATACATAAGGGGGGATATGACCTCCATGTATAATACATAAGGGGGGATATGATCTCCATGTATAATACAAAAGGGGGGGATATGATCTCCATGTATAATACATAAGGGTGGATATGATCTCCATGTATAATACATAAGGGGGATATCATCACCATGTATAATACATAAGGGGGATATGATCTCCATGTATAATACATAAGGGGGGATATGATCTCCATGTATAATACATAAGGCGGATATGATCTCCATGTATAATACATAAGGGGGATGTGATCTCCATGTATAATACATAAGGGGGGATATGATTTCCATGTATAATACATAAGGGGGATATGATCTCCATGTATAATACATAAGGGGGGATATGATCTCCATGTATAATACATAAGGGGGGATATGATCTCCATGTATAATACACAAGGGGGGATATGATCTCCATGTATAATACATAAGGGGGATATGATCTCCATGTATAATACATAAGTTGGGCTATGATCTCCATGTATAATACATAAGGGGGGATATGATCTCCATGTATATTACATAAGGGGGGATATGATCTCCATGTATAATACATAAGGGGGGATATGATCTCCATGTATAATACATAAGGGGGGATATGATCTCCATGTATAATACATAAGGGGGGATATGATCTCCATGTATAATACATAAGGGGGATATGATCTCCATGTATAAATACATCAGTGGTTCATATATGGCACTGTGTGAAAGCAATCGGAATGCTTCCACCTATCAGGTGAGCCCCCTGCTTGCCTGCAGCAGGGCTAAAGGTAGAAAATAACTACCTGCCCGATGCCCGGAACTACATTTCCCGGGCATCGGATGATAGGAATCGAACATCCCTGAACTTGTACCACTGTTAATAACAGTATTACTTAGTGGCAGGGGAGGTTTGTGAAAAACAATCTCCAGGCAATCCTTCCTGCAGCTCACTAGAGACCAGTGTGGCCTCTATTCTGTTTCAAATGCCGCTTTATACATTGACATATCTCCGTAGCCCCAGTTTATTTGGACAGTATGTTCACCTGCTAACTTGTCACCGTCCACAGGCAGCTTAACTCTTTAGGGCAGATTAACACTAGGAATTGCGCTGGGCGTTCCCGTGCGACGCACATGCAGTTCAGTGTGGTGTAGTTTGAGCTTATTTATTTTGAATTGACTCAAATTGCACTGCACCACACCAAAAGTAGTGCATGCACTACTTTTGGAAATACACTGCAACCAAATTGTTTTGTACTTCTGTTTTAAACGCGGTGTGGGAAATACGCACAGATCGCATGGAGATGATTAACCTTCGAGGAGAAGTGAAATGCGTTGGAGAGCGTGGCCTGGCTGGAGCCCGGGCTGAGGCTGGTACACTTTCTTACCTGTGGTTTGCAGAGATGTGCGGCTCATATGGACATTTCTCTCCCGTAAATTACTTTTGTGTGAGCTGTAGAAGGGTCTGTTTCTAAGTGTAGGATTCTGAGATCTCCAGGTGCAGCTGCAGCAATGATCAGCATTGCTGATTCTGGGTGCGTCTTCTTTACAGTTTGTGTACATTCAGAATTACAACAGCATGGAAAGGATGGAAGGCCAGCTGCAGATGAATTGTTAGCTCTTCTGCCAAACACACAATGCAGAGCCAGGTAAAAAGGATAATTTTTTTGGCTAGGTTTTGTCTTCAGGGACTACGAAGTGTGCTGCCCTCGGTGACGGAAACCAGAAGCCGCGTCCAACATTTTCCTCTGCTCTTTGTCTGGGATAATGTAAGAGGGTTCATTCTGCTGAATCAGAGCTAATCCTACCGATGAGATAAGTGCAATATCTGAGCCCTGAAAACTGCAGACAGATCACAAAATATATCATAATTATGTACCTGCACCTCACTTGATTAGAAAGCTGCAGCACAGGCGCCGGATGAAAGTTTTCTCCAGACTGGCCTGATATGTGTCTGTATGGGTGGAGGAATCCCACCAATCAGAGCTCACACTGATGGAGATGTTGTAAGTCACGGGGTGTCCTTCACAATTACCCCGCTTGTATTACACCAGGATTATTCTATGTATCACACCTCCCCAGCTAGGTGTGGGCCAGTATTCCTGGTGGAGTCCCAGAACTATGACTGAGACGCTAAAGACTACCATCAAATAGTCATTCCCCATTGCTGGTGTGGAGCCCAGCCCCTCGCACACACATCAAATCCACCAATAACTGAAATAAGTTCAACATAACCAGCTGACCAGGAAAACATTTCTACAGGTTGGGTAAGGTACTGTTTGGTGGCTAAGATGCAATTTGGTGGGTTTAGTGGGTAGGTTACAATTTGGTAGTTGAGGTATGTTTTGGTGGGTCAGGAACAGTTTGACAGGTAAGGTGTGGTTTGGTGGGTAAGGAAAAGTTTGATGGGTAAGGTATGGTTTGGTGGGTAAGGAAAAGTTTGATGGGTAAGGTATGGTTTGGTGGGTAAGGAAAAGTTTGACGGGTAAGGTATGGTTTGGTGAGTAAGGGAAAGTTTGACAGGTAAGGTATGGTTTGGTGGGTAAGGAAATGTTTGATTGGTAAGATATGGTCTGGTGGATAAGGAAAATTTTGATGGGTAAGGTATGGTTTGGTGAGTAAGGAAAGGTTTGAAGAGTAAGGTATGGTTTGGTGGGTAAGGAAAAGTTTGACAGGTAAGGTATGGTTTGGTGGGTAAGGAAAAGTTTGACAGGTAAGGTATGGTTTGGCGAACACAGTATGGCTTAGTGGTTAAGGTACGGATGTATTTGTTAATGTATAATTTAATGGGTAAGGTACAAATGTTTGTGGATGTCACAAGCAAGGGTGTTAGTTAACATGGAACATGATTTGGCATTGCTGAAAGATTGGCCAAATCAGTAAAAAAAAAAAAAAAAAAAAAAAAAGCAACTCAATGTTTCTAAATGCTAAATAATGCACTTAGGGAAAAATAATCATCTAATAAAGAACAATATTGGGAGTACAATGTTGGCCAGAACTACAGAAGAAAAGGATTTGGCGGTACTTATTTTAGATAATTGTGAAATGAACAAACATTGTGGCCTGGCAGTCAAGAAAATTAAAAGGATTGTGGGGTGTATTACTAGAAGGATCATCATCAAGAGGAAGGAGGTCCTGATTTTCCTATAGAGATCTTTAGTTATTACTGGAGGGATAACCAGAAGGAAGGAGGACCTGATTCCTCTATAGAGATCTTTAGTTATCAATAGAATGATCACCAGGAGGAGGTAGGAGGTCTTGATTTCTCTATATAGATTTTAGTTATCACTAGAGAGATAACTAGCAAGAGGAAGGAAGTCCTGATTCATCTGTATAGACCATTAGTTATTACTAGAATGGTCACCACCAGGAGGAAGGAAGTCCTGATTCCTCAATATAGATTTTTAGTTATTATCACTAGAGGGATCACCAGCAGGAGGACGGAGGACCTTATTCCTCTATATAGATGTTTAGTTATCAATAGAATGATCACCAGGAGGAGGTAGGAGGTCCTGATTATATAGATATTTAGTTATCACTAGCGGGATCACCAGAAGGAGGTAGGAGGTCTTGATTCCTTCCTAAAGATTTTAGTTAGCACTAGAGGAATCTCCAGCAGGAGGAAGGAGGTCCTGATACCTCTATATAGATCTTCAGTTATCACTAGAGAGATCTCCAGCAGGAGGAAGGTGGTCCTGATTCCTCTGTTTAGACCATTAATTATCACTGAAGGAATCCTGAACAGAGGGAAAAAAGTCCTGATTCCCCTATATAGATCTTGGTTATCAATAGAGGCATCACCAGCAGAAGGGAAGTCTTGATTTCTTCTATATAGATCATTAGGTATTACTAGAGGGACCACCAGAAGGAGGTGGTGATTTCTCTATATAGATCTTTAGTTAGACCTCATTAGGAGTACTGTGTCTAGTCCTGGAGAACTCACTTACATAAAGATATTGATAACACAGAACAAGTCCAGAGACAACCAACAAAAATGGTGAAAGATCTGATGGATAAAACATATCAGGAGACACTGAAAGGACGTAATACTGTATGTACAGCCTGGAGAAAAAGAGAGAACTGGGAACAGGACCAGGTGCGGACTGACAACTTATGGGCCCCCCAGGCAATAGGGGATCATGGGGCCCCTGTGTCCTTTCCCACACTCAACAAAGCCTATAAAAAAAGCACCAGGGGCATTTCATGGGGCCCCCTACTGACCCCGGGCCCTCGGGCAGTGCCCGAGTGCTCGAATGGTCAGTCCGCCCCTGGCCAGGACTGAACACTTTAAATACATGAAGGCTGTGACTTAAAGCGGTAAACTGCACTTAAAAAAAAAAAAAAGTTTCTCCTGCAAGGTAATGTCATAACGTGTTAGTATGCATTGCATACTAGCACATTATGAGGTTTTCATCTTCACCCGGTCTTTCTTCAGGGTTTGCAAGCTCCGGCCGTCTGACTGGTCGAGCTGCCATAACGTCACTCCTGCGCCACGGCACAGTGCTCTGAAGGAACGGCACGGCTCCCTTTGGAACGCATGTGCCAGCTGTCATAAGGAGCGAATATCTCCTAAACAGTGCTTGTTTAGGAGATATTAATTTTACCTACAGTTAAAATGTATTATAAACCGGGCATACATGGGCAGGAACAAAAATTTTCCAACAAGATGGTTCTTGATAAAGTCAATCCATAGATCGAACAGGAATGGCCATAGATGGATCAAAATGCATTCGATGTCTGCTGAATGTTGATTTATCTATGGCCAGCTTAAGGTACAGGAGCAGGGGCGGACTGACCATTTGGAAACTCGGGCACCGCCCGAGGTCAGTAGGGGGCCCCTTGAGATGCCCCTGGTACCTTTTTCATAGGCTTTTTTGAGTTTGGGCAAGGACACAGGGGACCCATAATCCCCTATTGCCCGGGGGCCCCATGAGTTGTCAGTCCGCCCCTGTACAGGAGTGTAGTATTTTCAATATTTAGCTATGGG
The DNA here is from genome assembly GCF_062004578.1 of Staurois parvus. NCBI lineage: Eukaryota > Metazoa > Chordata > Amphibia > Anura > Ranidae > Staurois > Staurois parvus. The sequence goes on from NW_028318804.1 coordinate 1,737,413, forward strand.
CAGCACAGTGGCTAAATGGTTAGCACTTCCACCTGGCAGTACTAGGGTTGTTGGTTTGAATCCCATCCACAGCACCGCCTGCCTGGAGTTTGCATGTTCTCCCTGTGCCTGCGTGGGTTTCCTCTGGGTACTCCAGTTTCCTCCCACACTCCAAAGATATGATGATAGATTAATTGTCTCCTGTCTAAATTGGCCCTAGTATGTGTATGTATGAATGTGAGTTAGAGACTTTAGTTTGTACACCCCTTGAGGGTTAGGGACTGATGTGAATGTACAATATATATGTAAAGCGCTGTGTAAATTGACAGTGCTATATAAGTACCTGAAATAAATAAAATAAATGATCAAGAACCTGGGGATGTGACCTCAAACTAGCAGGAGAAAGTTGAAAAATAAGAAAGTGTTCTTTTATTGAAATAGTGGTTGATGCTTGGAAAAGACTTCCAGCTTGGATAAGCCATAGAGGTCTATAGTCAGTCAAAAAGGTTAAAAAAAAGAATGTTAAAAAAAATTAAAAGGGAGCCGACTCAGTGGTCTATGTGGTCTTTTTCTGCTGTCACTCTTCATTGATTCTAGATTGGCCCAGCTAGCAGCTTGGAGGATATTTGGACAAGTCACACACAGTCCTCAAGAAGAAGCTACACCGATCAGTGATGTTTTATGCTGCTCCTCTCCAGTGGAAATTCCTCCAGTGACACTGCAGAGCCTCATCATTCATGTATGAGCTCATTAACATTCTGGACACGGCCCAGCATGCAGAGGATTATAAATGGTTGCAGTCACACACACAACATACGTACATGTAGACATCCGCTATCTTCACACACTGCTATCGCTCTGTGTCATCTGCATTGTTCAGAATTATCTTCCATTATCCAAGTGTGTAGGTTAAAGTCTGCTCAGCACTTCACCTAACCCCTGAGGGCAACAGACCCATGAAAGATGATTTCTGGTGTATATAGTAGATAAACACTTCAAGTCGCTCTAAATTGGCTGTCACCTTAGTGCCAAAACATCATGATCGGATCCAGTCCCGAAACCCAGAAGCCTAAAATCACATTGAATTGTTGCTTACAATGTAGTACAAATTTCTCGAGAATGTTTCTAGACATCTTGCATTTACCAAAGAAACATGACACAGTTTCTTCATCCTGAATTGTAACCAAACAAACCCTTTCCAAAACTAACTAAAACCATAGCCCAGTCCAACCCTACCCTTGATGCTGACCATGGCCTTAACCAGGGGCGGACTGACCATTTGGAAACTTTGGCACTGCCCGAGGCCCTGGGGTCAGTAGGGCGCCCCATGAGATGCCCCTGGTACCTTTTTCATAGGCTTTTTTGCGTTTGGGTAAGGACACAGGGGCCCCATGATCCCCTATTGCCCGGGGGCCCCCTGAGTTGTCAGTCCGCCCCTGCTACTGACCACGCTGTGTTCTCAGGCCTCATGTGGTCAGTTTTTAATAGGAAAGTAGAGAGACTGGCAGGAACACAAAGGAAGCAATACAAAGAGAACAGGAGACTTTTTCATACAAGTACATGGTACAGCAGGCACATATCAGGAATACTTGCCCTCCGCCCTAACACAGAAATACTGCTACAGGGCGGCAGGGCTGAGCAAAATCATGTGTATACAGGGGCGGACTGACCTTTTGGAAACTCAGGCAGTGCCCGAGGGCCCGGGGTCAGTAGGGGGCCCCATGAGATGCCCCTGGTACCTTTTTCATAGGCTTTTTTGAGTTTGGGCAAGGACACAGGGGCCCCATGATCCCCTATCTAACCTCTAACCAATTTTAATGCTAATACTGAGCCTAATCAAACCTTACCATAATCCTGATCCTAACCATAATCCAGACCATAACATTAACTATGACTATCCCATCCCAAATCCTGATACTCACATAATCTGAACCTCACTCAGTGCAGCTGCAGCACCTCCTCATCTCTGCCTCCCCTGGTCTCAGCATTCAGCAGGCTCTGGTAACTGACTCCACTCCACCTCTTGTCCTCCTCCAGACCCTGCACTTTCTGCTTTCTAGCTCTGCCCCCAAAGGGGGTGCACAGTGATGTTAAGGAGGGTGTGGGATTCTTGACATCTGATGTAATGGGGGGTGGGGTGCTCTGGACATCTAGTCTTACAGATACAACCAGTCCTCTGAGGGCAACCATAATGCTGATGCGGCCTGCGATGAAATGGAGTTTGACACCCCTGCTCTAGCCAATTGTGACCCTAACTCAACCCAACTCTTGATGTTGAACTTGATACAGATCCATCCCTGACCTTAACTTGATCTAACTATAACCCTGATATTGACCATGACCCAGACTGTAAGCCTGTGTCCACTCCATAATGAAGGTTACCATTGCCTGTCAGAGGTGTGTGTGTGGGGGGGGGCTGATACAGAGCACATAAGCCTTATATAAAACAAGGCAGACACAAGGTGAGAGCTGCTTGATACCCTCAAGCACTGTATTTATGTAACTGTAGCACTACCCCTTAGGGGTTGCTGATGAATTTGGGTCCAACTATAGTCCCGCACAGCCAGTCAGTTAGCATTTTCCACCCAAGCTTTCATCCATAGACAGAAATCAGTCCTTCAACATTTGTTATGTTATTTTATTGAGGGGATTAGAACTTGGATGGGGTAAGGGGTGTATAGGATGCCCAAGGGAACCGAAATCTGAGGACAACTGAACTATTCACAGCTTCTCTTCTCTGACACAGTCTCTGTTGGATTGTTAGCCAGCAGCTCCAGTTGTACCACCCCAGACCCTAGATGAACTCTTCTTCACCCAGCAATCTGGGCACTTTCTTCCTGAGCAGGGGATCTGGCTCCTGTTCCTTTAAGCAAGGTGTACAGTCACTAGCAGAGGGCTGCTCTGGTTTTCCACCAGGTGAACTCACTCAGATCCTCTCCTGTACTTCTTGTGGAATGGCTGCTGCTACCAGGCCTATAAGGTGGGCTGCTCCTTCCATGCCATACAGGTGGTCCTCTCTCAGGAGGCCAGTGAGTCCTGAGTTTTCCTCCTTTCCAGCTCCAGACTCGCAGGCAGGCCCCATCCCACTAGCCCTCCTAGCTGCCTTCCACCTCAACCTCACATCTCCCTCTCTCCTTCTTCCACCCAACTCTCCTGCTACTGAGCACCCTACAATATTTTTTAAGGACGTCCAGCCTCTTGCCAAGCCTCCTGTTGGGGATTTGCTGTGGTCCAGTCAACCACTCCTCAGAACCACCTACTGCCTCCAAGACCCTCCTCCGAAAGCCTCAGAGCAGAAGAAAATTCCATAGGGACTGGCCTGCAGAGTCTCTCAGTCCTGACCAGAATTTCACCCCTCTGGCTAGCTAATCTGAGCTGCTAACCAGCTTCTCACTATTCATTAGGGTCTAGTTCCCCTTAGCTAAACTAGGATGGTGCTAAATAAAGGTCTACCTCCATTTTCCTGAGTGCTAGGTAATTTCATTTTTTGCATTTTTTCTATTTATTGTATATAGATTATGTTCAGTGTACTTAGACTTCTGGGGAATTTTGATCATTGTGCTTAATGTATTGAAATTATTTGTTGTTGAGTTGATGCAGTAATGTAAACTTTCCCTTGATGTCCCAACACGATATTCCCTTTGTGTACCTCATACTCTGCATATACCATGATCCATACTAAAATTGAATTCCATAGTTTGTATAGAAGCAAATACAATATGTCTAACAAATGGACTAATGCTTAGAGGTGTGCAATAACGGATCCCTAACCATATCTCCATCCCTATCCTAATTGTAACTGTAACCCTGATCCTGAAAATGACCTTACCCCAATTCTAAATGGAATCCTAACCATGACCCTTACTCGGCTCTAACCCTGATTCAGTATGTGACCCTAACTCAGCCATAACACAGTTGCAGACCCTAACCCAACCACAACCGTGATCCTAGATGATCATAAATACAACTCTAAATGTGATCTTTACCACGAACCTACTTCTAATCCAACTAAACAATAACCCTGATCCTGATCACAGCCCTGATCCAGCCCTGAGTCTGAGCCTAACCTAACCCTGACCTTGTCCTAACCATAACCTTCATCCTGGCTCAGACCTGATATTTAGCCTAACCCAACCACAGCCATGATCCTAGATTATCTAAAATCCAATTCTGAATGTAATCCTTACCATAACTATCCCTAGCCCAACCTTTACCCTGATCCACCCAAACCATAATTTTGATTCTGATCCTGACCCTGACCAAGCACCTAACCTAACCCTGATCTTAACCCAGCACAGAACCTGAACCTAACCTTATTTTAACCTGACCCAACTCTAACCCTGATCCTGACCCAGACCTGATCCTGAACTAGCCAACCCAACCTTTATCCTAACACAACCTGACATAACCCTGATTCTGACCCTAATCCAGCCCTGACCCTGTCCTGATTCTGACCCTAACTGAATGCTGACCATAAACCAACTCAAACATAACCCAGAAATTGACTCAACTTTAACTTTTACCATGACTGTAACCATAATCCTGAAACTAACCAAATGCAAACCAAACCTAACCCTTACCATGACTGACCCAAATCTTGCCCCAAAGTAACCATAACTCTAATTCTCCCCCTAGCCCAGCCCAAGTCTGACCTTTACCATGATTTAAAGCCATAATCCTAATCCTGACCTTGACCCAACCCTGATCCTGACCCTACCCATCCCTAGTCATGACCCTAACCCTGACCCAGCCTTGATCCTAACCCTACCCATCCCTATCATGACCCTAACCCTGACCCAGTCTTGATCCTAACCCTACCCATCCCTATCATGACCCTAACCCTGACCCAACCCTGATCCTGACCCTACCCATCCCTAGTCATGATCCTAACCCTGACCCAGCCTTGATCCTAACCCTACCCATCCCTATCATGACCCTAACCCTGAGCCAGCCCTGATCCTGACCCTACCCATCCCTAGTCATGACCATAACCCTGACCCAGCTCTGATCCTGAAAGCTGTAGCTTTCTGTATATAAAATCATATATAGGGAAGATGTATTGGCACAACTCTGTATATAAAACTGTATAGGGAGGATGTATGTGGCAGAGCCTTAACAGTATGTATATAACAATATATAGGGAGAATGTATTCAGCAGAGCTGTAACACCCTATGTATAATGCTATACACAGAGGATTTATATGACACAGCTGTAACACTCTGTATATAACACTATGCATAGAAGATGTATACAGACCAGCTGTAACACTCTGTATATAACACTATGCATAGACGATGTATACAGACCGGCTGTAATACTCTGTATATAACACTATGCATAGACGATGTATACAGACCAGCTGTAACACTCTGTATATAACACTATACATAGACGATGTATACAGACCAGCTGTAACACTCTGTATATAATACTATGCATAGAAGATGTATACAGACCAGCTGTAACACTCTGTATATAACACTATACATAGAAGATGTATACAGACCAGCTGTAACACTCTGTATACAACACTATGCATAGAAGATGTATACAGACCGGCTGTAACACTCTGTATATAACACTATGCATAGACGATGTATACAGACCGGCTGTAACACTCTGTATATAACACTATGCATAGAAGATGTATACAGACCGGCTGTAATACTCTGTATATAACACTATGCATAGACGATGTATACAGACCGGCTGTAATACTCTGTATATAACACTATACATAGACGATGTATACAGACCAGCTGTAATACTCTGTATATAACACTACGCATAGACGATGTATACAGACCAGCTGTAACACTCTGTATATAACACTACGCATAGACTATGTATACAGACCGGCTGTAATACTCTGTATATAACACTATGCATAGACTATGTATACAGCACAGCTCTAACACTCTGTATATAAGTTCGGGACTCCTCCTCTGGTATCCTGCAGCCGCCTCTGCTGCTTCTTGTTCAGCAAGTTCTAAAAAGGAATTATTTATGTTGTCTGCATATTTCGGGTCCTGACTGCCAAACATGGCCAGTCACACAGGAGCACAGCCAGAGCACGGATGGAGATGACGCCCCCTATGATGTGCAAACATGGGAGGGGGAGTGTGTACTGTGTGTGAGAGTATAGCTGCCAACATCCCCATCTCTTGGGACGCTGCATGATACAGGAAAGCACCAAGCAGAGAAATTCTCTCCTTAAATCAGTATGAAAGCCCAGGAAGTGTTAACAGAGGAAAGAGCTGTGTATATTATATATATACAGATAGATATTTACAGTATATATTGTGAAGCACTGGCTGGCAGGATTGTGGATGTGGCAACTAGTTCCCTTACCCCGCACATACACATGGTGAGGGGTTCCAGCATTTATGGATGTTATATAGGAAGAACACACTTGGTTGTTTTATCTGAATCTGAATAAGTCCTGTTCTGGGTCCTTAAGCCTCCAGAGTGTAGATCTTTGGGTGTGCTAAAGCCCCTATTCCTAGGTACACTTCTTACCTGGTAGCCTGACCTCATTACTAGTCTTGGCTGTGCACAGTTCTTTAAATGTGTAAGCTGACTGATGCTCAAGGCTGTCTTTCTCACTTTCTGCTGTGAGAGCCTTTTGTGTTCTGGAGCCCCGAGGCTTTGGAGAGTCAGACCACAGGCCTTTATCTATGTTAGCTGACAGATGCACAGGGCTCTCTGTATGTTGTAAGAGCTTCTGGGTCCTGGAGCCCCAATGCTTTGGAGAGTCAGACCACAGGCCTTTATCTATGTTAGCTGACAGATGCACAGGGCTCTCTGTATGTTGTAAGAGCTTCTGGGTTCTGGAGCCCCGATGCTTTGGAGAGTCAGACCACAGGCCTTTATCTATGTTAGCTGACAGATGCACAGGGCTCTCTGTATGTTGTAAGAGCTCTGTGTCCTGGAGCCCCGAGGCTTTGGAGAGTCAGATCACAGGCCTTTATCTATGTTAGCTGACAGATGCACAGGGCTGTCTCTATGTTGTAAGAGCTCTGGGTCCTGGAGCCCCGAGGCTTTGGAGAGTCAGACCACAGGCCTTTATCTATGTTAGCTGACAGGTGCACAGGGCTGTCTCTATGTTGTAAGAGCTTCTGTGTCCTGGAGCCCCGAGGCTTTGGAGAGTCAGACCACAGACCTTTATCTATGTTAGCTGACAGATGCACAGGGCTCTCTCTATGTTGTAAGAGCTTCTGGGTCCTGGAGCCCCAATGCTTTGGAGAGTCACACCACAGGCCTTTATCTATGTTAGCTGACATATGTACAGGGCTGGCTCTATGTTGTAAGAGCTCTGGGTCCTGGAGCCCGAGGCTTTGTTGAGCTAGACGACAGGCCTTTGTATATGTGAAAAGAAACAAAAGGGGTGTCAGCCTAAGTGCAGTATTAAAATACAAGTTTATTTAAATAGTGAAATAACTACTCACAACTGGGGTAAGTATATGGGCATTTACCAGGTCCCAAAAGGACATATGCAGGGGCCGGTTTGTGTCCACTGGAGCCCAGGCATCAAAAATCTGGTGTAAACGTGGGCGTCAGTCGGGAATGCTGTAACCACCATGGAACTAAAGAGGCCAGAGGCAAAATGCAATGGGAACGTGAGGATGAGTCAGGTGATATGTTTCAGACCTCTTCACCACAAACCAAAAGCGCTTTATTCTTTTATAATATTCAGAGCAAACTCAGCCATCCATCCATGTCTCCATGCTTTATCATGTTGAGAAATAACTTAGACCCCTTCCCCCAGCATTTCTGCCTATGGCCATCTTGAGTAAAGTCATTTGGCAATTAGTTCCTGGAATCCATCTGCCCTTAGCTCAGGCATACAGGAGGGTGTGCTTAGCTGAGAAAACCCCTCCCCCCCTCCTGAAGACTCCTGGCATGTATGACATCATTTGCCTAGGCCTGGAAACTAGGAAATGTAAAAAACAGTTCAAAACAATTAAATACAATATATTTTCCAATCTATTTACTAACGTTAGTGTGTGTCACGTACCTGGTCGAAGAGCCTGATGTGATGAGGAAGGCCTTTAGCTCAAGGCCCCTAAAAGATTGGACAGTTGGCACAAGAGTGCAGAGTGGCACAAGTGCTTGTGGATCTTCTGGGCAGCATTGCCGAGCAGGGTGTTCAAGCAGGACCAGAAGGAAGCTGACAGTTGACCACAGTTGAATGTACTGGCTTGGTGACGACAGGTAAGTAGCAGGCTGGAACAGGCAGGTCAACGCTGGCAGCAGACAGGTCATGAGTGGGTACTGGCTGGTAGCAGTCAGATGGTTAGCAGACACTGGCTGGTAGTTGGCAGGTGTCAAGCAGGTACTGGCTGATAGCAGATAGGTGCTTGGAGTGGATTGTTAGGCAGAGGAACACCAAGTCAGACATGTTGGGTCAGTGACTGGTAAGCGGATCAGGTACAATTACAAAGACAAGAGCTTTGTCAGGGTGCAAGCCAGAGTCGGTATCAGATCAATAGTTCAGTGGCAACAGGAGTAGGCAGGAGGTCAGGAAGCAAGCCAAAGTCAGTGCAGGCAAAGTTCAAAGGATGGTCAGGACAAGCCTGGTTGGTAACTGGTATCAGATGCAGATAAGAGATCACAGATTACACCAAAAATGCTGTAGAAGAGACAGCACTGAACCTGAGCACTGGCTCAGTTAAAAGTAACCCTTCTGGTTCCAGCATTGGCAGATGCGTGCGTACGAACATTCTATTGCGCATGCGCAAAAGATCAGAGCAGCAAAAAAATTTGGAATTTAGAGGCTGAGAGCAATAGAATGGATTTTTTTTAATAAATAACAATACATAATTGAATAGAATTTTCTTATTTTACTAAACCAGAGTTTAGAGTCACTTTAGGTAATAATCACTGGTTAGAGATGAGCTTGGGTATGTAAAGATCCTAGTTCAAACCCACGTGAGTTGTTGGAGAATAATGCACCCAAGAGAGAAGGATTATTCTTATTACTCCTCAGTTCACCAATCCTGCTCCAGGATTGACTTTTTTCTTGTCCAACATAAGGACCTGCCCAAAGTCACATCCTCTCAGATAGCCATCATTTCCCTCTCTGACCATGCTCCAGTTCTCCTGTCCTTCGATTGTGACTCATAAGCTCTGAGTCCACCAACTTGGAGGCTCAATGGCTGTTTACTCGAACTCCCAGAGGTACGATCGGATGTAGACAGGCTCCTACAGGCCCACTTCAATGAAAATGTGGGGTCTTCTCCTAACCCCATAATGATCTGGGAGGCACACAAATGCCTCACACAAATCGAATTGGCTCACCGTAAAAAAGGAAGAAATCCAGACTTGTGGACTAGTTGTTGGCTCGAGTGCGATCTCTCGAGTCCTTACGTAAGGCCTCTTTGGCCACCTCACATCTCGCTGAACTAAGGGTAGGGAAGAGTTGAATAATTTATCATATCAGAAGACGACACGGCGATTGGCGTGGGCCAAGCACTCACTCTATAAATATTCCAATAAACTAGGCTCCATGTTAGCTAAAGCCCTGCAGAGTCCTCGGAAAACTACCTTCTACTCTCAGATAGTGTCCAAACAGGGGGTTAAAGTTTCCACATCCTCGGAGATGGTGGCAGAATTTAGGGACTTTTATCATGAGTTGCACAACTTGCATCAATCCTGTTTGCACTGATCCTTTGACGATCTGGTGACGGCGTCCCTTGAATACATTCTAGTGTCGGGCATGCCTACCCTGTCTGATATAGCTAGTGCGGACTTGGAGACCCCGATAACTGCAGAAGAATTAGGGGTGGCTATGTCTCAGACTAAACCCCGGAAGGACCCAGACCCAGATGGATTTTTGTTGACATATTTCCAAACTTTCTCAGCAAGACTGACACCACATTTTCTGACAATTCCCTAATTAAAGAGGGTTCCATGCCCCTTGACTCACTCCGAGACTACGTTTCACTTATTCCTAAACAGGCCAAGGATCCTTCCCAGTGTGGGAACTACAGACCCATTGCCCTACTTAACATGGACCTAAAACTCTTTTTGAAAATTCTAGCAAACCGATTGATTAATTTAGACCAAGCAGGCTTCGTACCATCTTATGAAGCAACACAACCAAGGTTCTAAACCTAATTCATGCAGCACAGTCCTCTAAGTTACCCTTTCTATTACTCTCCACGGACGTAGAGAAGGCCTTTGACAGGGTGGCCTGGCATTTCATGCGGGCCACCCTGCAACACATAGGCCTGGGACCCCACGTGTTGGGGTTGATCCTATCTCTGTCCTCACACCCGTCGGCATCAGTAAGGGTAAATGAGACTTGGTTGGAGTACTTCAAGATTACGAATAGTACAAGACAGAGCTGTCCTCTATCTCCAATAAATTTTATTCTCACCTTGGAGCCCTTTCTCTGGTTACGACAAACCCTCGGGACATCACAAACTCGCTGCTTTTGCAGACGACCTGACTTTTTTTGTTACTCGCCCTAATATAACTCTACCTTCCATTCTGTGAGAATTACGTATTTATGGAGAGCTTTCAAATTTCAAAATAAACTTGATTAAATCAGCTGCTCTCAATGTCACAATTCCACTCCGGGACCTTCAATCTCTCTGAGACAATTTCTCTTTTCATTGGGCAGACCGCTCAATCACATACTTCGGTACGAATATCACCTACGATCTGGCGGATATATACCAGGCAAATTTTATTCCCTTACTTCAAAACATTACTCGAGACCTGAAATGGTGGCATACTCTGATATTGACATGGTTCAAGCGTTGCAACAAATTGAAAATTATGATATTTCTCCAGATTCTCTATCTACTCCAGGCCTTACCCGTGACCATTCCCATGCCCTTATTTAAACACATCTGCTCTTTGTTTTGGGAGTTTCTATGGTCCCTCCAGCCATCACAGCTTACGTTCTAACTACTCACTAGCCCCAAGGTTAGAGGGTGTTTGGGCCTCCCAGATATAGCATGTTATTACCAGGCTGCCCACCGCACAAGGATATTTGACTGGCACTGTAATGGAGATATGAAACAGTGGGTGGGCATGGAGAGCGAGGACACTCTCCGGGGCATGCCATTGTTGACTTCTTAGATCCAGTAGAGATACAGACCCACACGATAATCGGAACTTCAATTCAAGTAGCCCAGTCAGTCTTCCATTCTACAGACCTGTCACCTACGATCTCTCCTATGACACCTGTTATAGGAAATCCTGACTTCCCCCAGGCTTTATTATTAGAAATCTCAGAAACCTAAGTCAAACCAGGAAATTTCGCCTGGTTGACTTTTGGTCACATGACGGTTTCCCAACACATTCTGAATTATCTCTCTGCTCGGATCCGCCTCTGGACAGTTGGAGCATCATACAGCTTAGGCATTATCTTCTGACATTTGTGAAACTAGGTTTCTCCCCATGTACACTCACACCATTCAAAGCACTGTATCGAAAGGAAGCCCCATCTAGATACACACTTTCACTCCTGTATAGTCTTCTGGAGGCGTCTTCCAATGAAGTCCCACCAGCATTTGTTCCCCATTGGGAAACAGATCTCGGAATGACTTTTATATCCGAACAATTAGACAAGATCCTGCTGCTGACTCATAAATATTCTACAGCAAACAAATACCAGGAAACAGGATATAAGCTATTAGCCACACCGAGTCCCATATATAGTTCACAAAATTGACCGTAATGTTCCAGACACATGCTGGTGTTGTGAACCAAGACATAGGTACATTAGCTCATATCTTCTGGTTTTGCTCCAAAATACATCCGATTAAGACCGGCAGCCTGCCTTGTCCACCTGACGAGAGGCCAGTCCAAAAGTATAAGGCTTCCCTTACGATTCATTTGGTGAATGCAGCCAAGGCTTGCATCCCCATTATGTGGAAGCAGACACAACTTCCAATTAGGTCACTGTGGTATTCCAAAGTCAATGATATTTTTCATATGGAAGACCTGACAGTTACCCTTCATAACACTGAGGAAGCCTTCAGAGAAAGGTGGAGACCCTGGACACATTTATCCTGTGCCAATAAATACTTTTTTTTTCCCCATCTCTCCTCTTCCCTTCCTCTTCTGCCTCTTTTAATCTACTCCTGCTTTTCTTCTTTCATGCTCCCTGCTATCCATATTTTCCTAGTTTTTAGTTACTTAGATCATACTTGCTGTCTTGCCATAGTAGGTATCCAGTGTTATGATGCTATCTAGTGTCTGTATCACCAACAAATTCAGGCAGCTTTATATGACTAAGCCATAAGCAGAACAGTATGTTAGAATGTTTTATCTTCTCATACAACTTGGAACATCTAATTGAAGTACATCGGTTTTATGACTTAATGTGATGCGACCTTCCTGTTGACTCGCGTTTAACGAAAGTTGGAAATGTGATGTAGTTATCGACTCTATACCTCTGTATTATACACTGATGATTACATTAACCTTTGTAAAGAAGTATCCATAAATAATTAAAAAAAATAAACCCACATGAGTGATCCCACCAGGAAGCTGTCACTTGCTCTGGGCCAATCATCTGTGGCCTGGGCATTTGCATACATGCGCTCGTGGAGTGGGGACAGCCTCGATTGCAGATAATTGTTCTGTGCAGTGGCAGCTTCCAGGTGGGATAATTCATATGGGTTTGGACTAAAATCTGAACATGCCCAAGCTCATCCCTACTCCTGATCTCCTCCTCTTCTAGGAACTGGTATAAAGTTATTTGCCATATATTTGAACTTGATCTATAAACTGCCTCACCAATGGTAATTCCACAGGTTGATCCTTATTTGTATACTTATGATGTAACACTTTGAAAACATATCAGATCTCAATGGGGAAAAATATCATGCTGGATATCTATACTGATATGGACTGGGTAATGTGTTAGGAACATAAGGATGCCCCATCGTTTGATGGAAATGAAAATGATCAACCTACAGAGAACTGAATTCCAAGACCCCCCGAAAATCAAAGTGAAAATGATGCAGCAGGCTAGTCCATTTTGCTGAAATTTCATTGCAATAACTCAAAATGGTTCTCAGTGGCCCCCATGTGCTTGTATGCATGCCTGACAACGTCAGAGCATGCTCCAAATGAGACGACAGATGGTGTCCTGGGGGATTTCCTCCCAGATCTGGACCAGGGCATCACTGAACTCCTGGACAGTCTGAGGTGCAACATTGGATGGACTGAAACATGATATCCCAGATGTGTTCTATTGGATTTAGGCAAGGCAAGCCTGGTGTCCATTCAATGATATAAATTCTTTCATCCCCCAGGAACTACCTGCATACTCTCGCCACATGAGGCCTGGCATTGCCGTGCACCAGGAGGAACCCAATACCCACTGCACCAGTGTAGGGTCTGACAATGGGTCCAAGGATTTCATCCCGATACCTAATGGTAGTCAGGGTGTCATTGTCTAGCCCAGGGGTGGGCAAACTTTTTGACTTGAGGGCCGCAATGGGTTCATATATTGGACCCGGGGGCCGGACCAAGAGTAGATGAATGATGTGTATGTGTCATCCATAGTAAGTATAGTAATATTCCCCCATAGTAAGCATAGTAATTAATCCCCCATATAGTAATTCATCCCCCATAGTAATTCATCCCCCATATAGTAATTCATCCCCCATATAGTAATTCATCCCCCATATAGTAATTCATCCTCCATAGTAATTCATCCCCCATAGTAATTCATCCCCCATAGTAATTCATCCCCCATATAGTAATTCATCCCCCATAGTAATTCATCCCCCATATAGTAATTCATCCCCCATAGTAATTCATCCCCCATAGTAATTCATCCCCCATAGTAATTCATCCCCCATATAGTAATTCATCCCCCATAGTAATTCATCCCCCATATAGTAATTCATCCCCCATAGTAATTAATCCCCCATATAGTAATTAATCCCCCATAGTAATTCATCCCCCATATAGTAATTCATCCCCCATAGTAATTCATCCCCCATATAGTAATTCATCCCCCCTATAGTAATTAATTCCCCATATTAATTCATCCCCCATATTAAGTCCCCAAGTCCCCCCTGTGTCAGTTCACTTACCTTTGCTCCGCGCGTTGCTCTCGCCGTGTTCCCGCGCCGCTCCGGTGTAGCATGAAAATCTGTCTCCTATGAGGATCTGTCCCCCTCGACGTATCTGCGCATGTGCCAGTTTCAGGCATTAGCAGCCGATCGGCAATCTCCGGCACATGCGCAGATACGTCGAGGGGGACAGATCCTCATAGGAGACAGATTTTCATGCTACAGCGGTCTTCAGGGCGGACTGTGAGAGGAGCCTAGCTCCGCGGGCCGGATTAAAAGGTCCGCCGGGCCGTATACGGCCCGCGGGCCGTAGTTTGCCCATTGCTGGTCTAGCCTGTAGAGGTCTGTGTGTCCCTCCATGGATATGCCTCCCCAGACCATCACTGACCCACCACCAAAACGGTTATGCTGAACGATGTTACAGGCAGCATAATGTTCTCCGCGGCTTTTCCAGACCCTTTCGCGTCTGTCACATGTGCTCAGGGTGAACCTGCTCTCATCTGTAAAAATCACATGGTGCCAGTGGTGGACCTGCCAATTCTGGTGTTCAATGGCAAATGCCTATTGAGCTCTATGGTGCCGGGCAGTGAGCACAGGGCCCACTAGAGGATGTCGGGCCCTCAGGCCACCCTCATGAAGTCTGTTTCTGATTGTTTGGTCAAAGACATTCACACCATTGGCCTGCTGGAGGTCATTTTGTATGGCTCTGGCAATGCACATCCTGTTCCTCCTTGCAAAAAGGAGCAGGAGGTCCTGCTGATAGGTTAAGGACCTTCTACAGCCCTATCCAGCTCTCCTAGAGGAACTGCCTGTCTCCTGGAATCTCCTCCATGGGAGACACAGCAAACCTTTTGGCAATGTCATGTATTGATGTGCCATCCTGGAGGATTGTCTGTGCAACCTCAGTAGGGTCCAGGTATCGCCTCATGCTACCAGTAGTGACACTCACCCTAGCCAAATGCAAAACTAGTGAAAAGATGAACAGGGTAAAAAAAATGTCAGTGGCCTCCACCTATAAAACCATTCCTGTTTTGGGGATCGTCTCATTGTTGCCCATCTAGTGCACCTGTTATTAATTTAATTAACACCAAAGCAGCTGAAACTGATTAACAACCCCCTTTGCTACTTAACTGACCAGATCAATATCCCAGGAGTTTAATTGACTTGATGCTAGACTCTGATTAAAAATTGTTCCTTTAATTTTTTTGAGCAGTATATATGCCATGCATAAACTCTGAGACATAAAGTGATGTCTAAGGCCCCTTTCAGACATGGCAGATTCCATACTAATCATCAGGGAATCGCTCAAAGATTCCTTGCTGATAAGAGCAGAGCGGGTGGATGACAGGTCTATGTCCGCTCAGTTTCTACAGAGTGGAAATGGACGGTGGTAGCTCTGCTCTATGGGCAGCCCAGAATAAATGTACTCTACTGTCCATTTACACCCAACTACCCTCAGATCCAATCTGCCTAAACGGTAAGGTATGAACCTCACTCTTTTCGCAACAGTCGCAAGTCCATTTACACTCGCCTGTCTATAGAGATGCATACACCATCCAATCAGGTCCTCCTGAAAGACTGACAGCGGACTTGACTGGATCACCTGTCTGAAAGGGGCCTAATAGAATCTTATAACTTTTAGTCCCCATGAACACGGGATGTTTTCACAGCGGCTGTTTTTGGCTTTTGACATTTTTTCTACAGCCAGTAAACCCCTTAGCATGTTATCCTATGTGTCCATACACACATAGACTGTAATCAATGTTTTTTGGCTAGAAAAAAAAACCCAGGACTAGTGAGTTTCTAGAGGAGCTTTTTAGCTGTAAAAATGCTCTAACTCGGTAAAATGCAGCAAACGGCGTTTTTGGACCTTTTTTGTAAAAAAAAAATTAAAAAACGCAAACGTGGGAAAACGCTGCTAAATGTGGCAAAACAAGTGGCAGACTGACCATTCGAGCACTCAGGCACTGCCCGAGGGCTGGGGGTCAGTAGGGGGCCCAATGAAATGCCCCTGGTACCTTTTTTATAGGCTTTTTTGAGTGTGGGCAAGGACACAGGGGCCCCATGATCCCCTATTGCCTGGGGGCCCCATGAGTTGTCAGTCCGCCCCTGCAAAACTCTGCAAAACTCTAATGCAAAAATACTAAAAAATCTGAAAAACTCATGTTTTTAACGTGACTTTACACAGCTAACATTACCAGCGTTATCAAAATGCCCCGTGTGCATGGAACATTAGGCGGATAACTAGAAGTTTCTTGCTTTTTTACATTTCTGATCAGGTTTGTCTGAAAAACTGACAGGCGGACTTGATCAGATGGAGAATGCATTCCTATGGATTGGTGGGTGTATATCTACTTATGTCATTCTACACCCATCTACCTCCGGGTCTGATCTGATCCACTAAAAAATTTAAAAAAAAATAGAAGGGGATCTGTCCTCGTCTGAGATCAGAGACCAGTCAGGTGTTAACGGACAGTGGAGTCCATTTACTCCTGGCAACCCAAACAGCAGTTTTTCAGGCGAACCTGATCGGATGGTCCATGCATTCCTATGGACCTGTGGGTGTAAATGGACTTGTGTCCGTTTTACACCCACCTACCTCCAGGTCTGATCAGACCTGCATCTTTTTCTGTTTGGGCATACCAAATCAGAGGCAGACGGGTGTAAATGGACACCCGTTTACTCCCGGCCGTCCATAGAGCAGAGTGGGATATGTCCATACCTGCTCTGCTGAAACTGAGTGTCCATGGACAAGTCATCTCTCCTGCTCTGTTCTGATCAGCAGGGGATCTGTAAGCAGGTCCCCTGCTGATCGGAACGCACACCACCCATGTGAAAGGGCCCTTAACCATTTTATTTCCAAAGATGCAAGACAAACCGGGAAAAGAACCAGTACGTTTAGAACCTAGAAAGGTTAATAAGGTAGGTGAAATTAGAAGCCGCAAATCTGTGTTTCCTAGCTGATTATACATTGTACATAGACTGCATTGATGGTGCTGTAAATTTGGGTATAATTGGATAATTCTCAGAAAGAATGCTGTACCTTTTTTTTTAATACAAGCAAAAATTGTATGAGAAAAATTTGATACAAAAAGGAATACATTTAAATGTAATACCTTGCACTAGATTGGACCCTAAATCATTAACCCCTTCTATTGCACTCAGCTCTAGTCCTAACCCTCTCTTTGGATAAACCCCCTCTACATTCATTTCCTTTTCATTTCCCCAGATCTCTCCTTCTATTTTTTCCCATCACTTACAATCATAGAGACTCTTTCAAACTGCGCTCAGGGAATAGATTTAGAGACATTTGCTGGATGGAAACGAGAAAAGTGCAATAACTTATTACGATCCGTGGGTTTTCCATACAAATCACTGACAAGTGAGTTACCCAGTACAGAGATATGTGTGTCTAAAAAAATGTACATCCTTGTTACTAAAAGAAATGTGAAATCCTAAATCTTGTATCGTAGAATTTAATGCTTAATAAGATTGATGCATTGATGATGCTGTACTTCCCAGTTAGCAAACACATCGTCTACGTATCTAGACCGAATACTGCAGAATATGGATTATGTAAATTCATTGTAAATCATGTCATCAAGTGATGTAAATTCATGATCAGTCACAGCGTCCATCAATGTAATTCTATCATCAGTCACAACGACCTGCCAGCTGATGATGTTTCTCCACACATCAACGATGTTTCCCTGCTGTACTCGAACCACTAAACAACAGATTCCTGGCATTGGCATTGTAGTAAACAGACGGGAATCCCGGGAGATGTCACTGACCAAACATGGTCAGTGACGTCACCTGGGATCCTCAGCACTTTGTTTACATTACCTCAGCAGCAGGGAGCTCTCATTTAGCAGCAGGAGTGCAGCAGCATTCTAGTGGTGGTAGCAAAACATTGCCAGGAGACAGGTCATCATGACTGACAATGGATTTTTACTGTATAAAAAATGCCAACAATGCCCCTCGATGTAAATCCATCATCCAACATGTTGTCCATCATCAGTCACAGCTTGTGAATCCAACGTCAGTCACGAATATCTGACGCCCGAAAATGTTTCCCCACTGCACTTCTGCCACTAAATGACAGATCTCCAGTGCGTGGTAAAGCTAGGCCCGGAGTGAAGAGGAGAAACCTAGACACAGAGCTGAAAAGACTGGGTTACATAGTTACACAGTCTGGTTGAAAAAAAACAAAAGTCCATTCAGTTCAACCATTAAAAAAAAAAGTTATAATCCTACACCCACAGTTGATCCAAAAAAAAAAAACCCAGCAAAGCATAATCCAGTTTGCTCCTGCAGGGAAAAAAAGGGGTTTGGCATAGTAGGAGTTGTTTGTGGATCAAATGAACAGGATTTCATGAGTACTGACCAGATTGGTGGATAGAGCTGTAGTGGGTGGGGCCTCAATGAATTGGGATGAAGGAGGGTTTGGGTAGTCTTTAGTTGAAAGAAAGCTTGGTCAGGACAACTTCCCACCCTCCCTCCCTTTTTACTTTGCTTGTGTTTGTTTTCTTTTTTTTTTTCTTTTTCTTTTTGATAAGTTTCAGGTGCTGTGTCTTTTACATCATGGCAGGTGGCAGGGTACAAGGTCCTTGGATGTGTCTTTATTATTGGCAAAAAGACACAGTTGTAGGTACCCATCTGGGGTACGGCTCCCATTTTTCTGGTTGGTGGTACCTGCGATGGTTGGTTTGTCTCCGAGTCGGTGTTTCTGTGGCTGGAGGCCTAATTCTTTTGTACGCAGGTACTTGAGGTAATTGCCCAACAAGGACCTTGGGGACCCCTTTAATACTGTACTGAATGTTCATACGTTGATATAGTATTTATATTTGGTTAATAAAAGGCTGCCATGGCCATTAAACTCCAATTGGTGTTGTGTGTGGTTAATTAACTAACTGTAGTTGGTGTAGGGGTGGTCAGGCAGCATTGTAAAAGCATTGTTTATACCCTAGTCGTGTAAACAAAGAGGTGGTGGTCTGGAGTGACATCAATGACCAAATATGGCCATGACCATGTTTAGCCAGACACCACCCAGGATCCCCAACTGTTTTGTTTATATTAGCACATTACTCAGGATCTGTCATTTAGCAGCGGTAGTGCAGCAGGACTGTTGTGGTGGCAGGTTATCATGATTGATGGTAGAGTTCTACAGTAAATAAAAATGCCAATTATGTCCCCCAGTGTAAATCCATCATCCTTAAAGTGAGCTTGTCTTTGAACTTCACTCTCTCCAGCAACATTGACTATTTTGAATCCTTATGCTGTTAGCATCAGTAAATAGATATTATTACCGTATACAGGATTTATATGGCGCCAACAGTTTGCTCAGCACTTTACAATATAAAGGGAGGCAATACAGCAACAATACAGTTCAGTACAAGAGGGATAGGAGGGCCCTGATCCTGGGAACTTACAATCTAAGAGGGAGGGGCTGGTGGTACAAAAGGTAATAACTGTGGGTAGTGGTGTATTTTAGATGTGTGCTGCCCTAGGCAAGAGTAAAATCGTGCCCTCCACCCTATGTGGGGGAAGGGGGAGGTGGGGAGACAGAGAGAGATTTGAGCCCTCACCCGCCGGCCACCTTGGGAGCCATGATCAGGAAAGCCCAACGTCTTCCTTCTGCTTTGATCTCTGCAATGATCCAGGAACAAGAGTCTGACACCCTTCAGCAGTCCGCACTGCTGTGCCTATCTCTGACAATGATCCACAAATGAGAGTTGGACACCTTTCAGCAGCTCACAGACCTCACTGCTGTGCCTATCTCTGACAATGATCCACGAATGAGAGTTGGACACCTTTCAGCAGACCACAGACCTCACTGCTGTGCCTATCTCTGACAATGATCCACGAATGAGAGTTGGACACCTTTCAGCAGACCACAGACCTCACTGCTGTGCCTATCTCTGACAATGATCCACGAATGAGAGTTGGACACCTTTCAGCAGACCACAGACCTCACTGCTGTGCCTATCTCTGACAATGATCCACAAATGAGAGTTGGACACCTTTCAGCAGCCCACAGACTGCACTGCTGTGCCTATCTCTGACAATGATCCACGAATGAGAGTTGGACACCTTTCAGCAGACCACAGACCTCACTGCTGTGCCTATCTCTGACAATGATCCACGAATGAGAGTTGGACACCTTTCAGCAGACCACAGACCTCACTGCTGTGCCTATCTCTGACAATGATCCACAAATGAGAGTTGGACACCTTTCAGCAGCCCACAGACCGCACTGCTGTGCCTATCTCTGACAATGATCCACGAATGAGAGTTGGACACCTTTCAGCAGCCCGCAGACCACACTGCTGTGCCTATCTCTGACAATGATCCACGAACAAGATTTGGACACCTTTCAGCAGCCCACAGACCGCACTGCTGTGCCTATCTCTGACAATGATACAGGAATGAGAGTTGGACACTTTTCAGCAGCCCACAGACCGTACTGCTGTGCCTATCTCTGACAATGATCCACGAATTAGAGTTGGACACCTTTCAGCAGCCCAAAGCAGCCCACAGACCGCACTGCTGTGCCTACCTCTGACAATGATCCACGAATGAGAGTTGGACACCTTTCAGCAGCCCAAAAACCACACTGCAGTGCCTCACCTGCTCCCCATCCTAAGTCACTGATTGCCCCATGTGTCACTTCTGCCAGGGGGAGGCCGCCCCCTGAAAAATGCCACCCCAGGCAAGTGCCTTGTTTGCCTTGTGGTAAACAGGCCCCTGACTGTGGGGGATGGACTGATAGGAGGAATAGAAGATTCGTTATTAGCTGAAGGCGGGATAGGCTTCCCTGAAGAGATAGGTGGTGATGGTGGATTTTTACAGTAAAAAAAGTATATCAGATTTTCTTGTTTTAAACTATTTTTTTACGTCTTTAGTTACTTCCTAGTTTCCATGCCTAGAAAAATGATGGGTTTTCTGAGCTAAGCACACCCTCCTGCCTGCATGTCTGAGCTAAGGGCAGATGGATTCCAGGAAGTAAATGCTACATGAATCATCTGCCCTTACTGAAGTTGGCCAAGGCCTGCTGGGGGGGGGGGGGGTGTTATTCTGTGATTTCTCAGAATAAAGCATGGAGACATGGACGGATAGGGGAGTTTGCTTTGAATATTAAAAATGAATGAAATGGAGTCTTTGTTTGTGGTGCTCAGATACAGTGTAGTCCTACTTTAATATTGTCCATCATCACTCACAGCGTGCAGTGATGTAAATCCAACAGCAATCATGAAGATTTGGTGCCCAATGATGTACCCCACCGTACTCCCGCCACTAAATGACAGATCTCCGGAGCTGATGTGATGTAAACAAATAGCCACGGATCCTGGGTGACACTATTGACCATATATGGTCATGACCATATTTAGTCAACAAAGTTGCCCAGGATCCCCAGCTGTCTGTTTACATTACATCAGCATCGGGGATCTGTCATTTAGTGGCGGGAGTGCGGGGGGAACGTTTAAATTACATCAGCATCGGGGATCTGTCATTTAGTGGAGGGAGTGCTGGGGAGCATTTACATTACATCAGCACTGGGGATCTGTCATTTAGTGGTGGGAGTGCGGGGGGGGGCGTTTACATTACATCAGCACCGGGGATCTGTCATTTAGTGGTGGGAGTGCGGAGGAACATTTACATTATAGCAATGCCGGGAACTCAGGCAGGCAAAGGGGCTGCAAATGACCACAATAGTAGGATGGGTCTGCAGATAGGCTGACCTGAATCCCAATCCCATCCCTAGTGAAAGTGAGCTATGATCGGTTGCTGTGAGTTAAAGCACTCTCAGCATTTGAGTCTTGCTGAGCCCAGAAAAGATTTGAAGCACATCAACCAATCAGAATCCAGCTTTTTCCCTACTAGCGCTGAGTTGCTCATAGTGGCACTGAGCTGGCTTCTTATTGGCTATAGGCCATTGATCTTCTGGCTGCTCATGCTTGGTAATGACACTGAACGGCAACCAACATCAATGGTATGCACAACCTGAAATTTGTGTCATGCAACCAAACATTCTGCTGGTTACCATGGAAACTGAGAGTGGACGGAGGCGCAGTGCTGGGCTCTGATTGCCTGACACCGTCCCCCCCTTCACCGTGACCAGACCCTGAACTCCTCATTGCTGTCTGCTGTCTTCACAAAGAAACCACAGGACAGGAGGATGGGAGCAGCCATTTCTCCAGGCCTGACATCCTTCCTGCATTGCTTACTAAGTCACAGAACTGAAACAAGCATGCAGCCAGTGAGGACACCTAGTATATACATACAGGGGTGACAGGAGAGAGTCGCTCTTGGATTTGTAGTTCTGTAGAAATGAGTGAAGCAGGAGAAGCCATGCTGGGATTTGTAGTTTTATAAACATGGGAGAGGAAAGGAGGGGACCATGCTGCATCTTGTAATCCTATAGAAATGAAGGAGACAGGAGGTTGCATGCTGGGACTTGCAGTTCTTTAAAACGAGTTGAGACTGGAGGGGGCCGAGCTGGGACTTGTAATTCTATAGAAATGAGGGAAATGAAGGGGGGGGGGGCATGCTGGGACTTGTAGTTCTATAAAAACTGGGTGAGACAATAAAGGAACATGCTTGGACTAGAAATGGGTGAGGCAGAATAGGGACATGCTGGGACTTGTAGTTCTACAGAAATAGGTAAGGGGGGAGCATGCTGGGATGTGTAGTCATATTAAAAAAAGTAGATGAGACAGGAAAGGGACGTGCTAGAAATGGGTGAGACAGAATGGGGACCTGATGGGACTCGTAATTCTATACAAATGGGTGAGAGAGAATGGGAACATGCTGTGACCTATAGTTCTATAGAAATGGGTGAGGCAGAATGGGGACCTGATGGGACTCGTAGTTCTATAGAATCGGGTGAGAGGGAATGGGGGCATACAGGGACTTGTAATTCTATAGAAATTGGTAAGGCAGCAGGGAACATGCTAAAACTTGTAGATACTGGACATGCCGGGCCTTGTTCCGCATATCTCACATGGCTCACTATAATGTATCTGCGGTGTCAGTTGATTCCAGCAGTATGCAGTTTAATGAGGATGGTAAGATAGAGGAAAACCACCTCAATGTCATATTGAAAATTCACCTGCCAATCAATTAATTTCAGTACATGACCAATGTGGAGTAACTAATAATAACCAATTTTCCCTCTTTCATCACTCTGACTATAAGAAAGCGAATCTGCATATACACCATCATATTCACTATATTGCCAAAAGTATTGGTCTCCTGCCTTTCCACTCACATGAACTTTAATGGCCCCCCAGTCTTAGTCCGTAGGGTTCAATATTGAGTTGGCCCCGCTCTTTGCAGCTATAACAGCTTCAACTCTTCTGGGAAGGCTGTCCACAAGGTTTAGGAGGGTGTCTATGGGAAGGTTGGACCATTCTTCCAGAAGCACATTTGTCAGGTCAGGCACTGATGTCGGGGGAGGAGGCCTGGCTCGCAGTCTCCGCTCTAATTCATCCCAAAGGTGTTCTATGGGGTTGAGGTCAGGACTCTGTGCAGGTCAGTCAAGTTCCTCCACCCCAAACTGGCTCCTCCATGTCTTTATGGGCTTTGCTTTGTGCACTGGTGTGCAGTCATGTTGGAACAGGAAGGGGCCATCCCCAAACTCTTCCCACAAAGTTGGGAGCATGAAATTGTCCACAATGTCTTGGTATGCTGACACCTTAAAAGTTCCCTTCACTGGAACTAGAGGGCCAAGCCCAACCTCTGAAAAACAACCCCACACCATAATCCTCCCTCCACCAAACTTTCCACTTGACACAATGCAGTCAGGCAAGTACCATTCTCCCTGGAAACAGCCAAACCCAGACACGTCCATCGGATTGCCAGACAGAGAAGTGTGATTGGTCAGTCCAGAGAATATGTCTCCACTGCTCTAGAGTCCAGTGGTGGCGTGCTTTACACCACGGCATCCGACGCTTTGCATTGCACTTGGTGATGTAAGGCTTGGATGCAGCTGCTCGGCCATGGAAACCCATTCCATGAAGCTCTCTACGCACAGTTGTTGGGCTCATCTGAAGGCCACACCAAGTCTGGAGGTCTTTAGCTATTGACTCTGCAGACAGTTGGTGACTTCTGCGCACTGTGCGCTTCAGCATGCGCTGACCCCGCTCTGTCATGTGACGTGGCCTACCACTTGGTGGCTGAGTGGCTGTTGTTCCCAGTTGCTTCCACTTTGTTATAATCCCACTAACAGTTGAGCGTGGAATATTTAGTAGCCAGGAAATGTCACAGATGGATTTATTGCACAGGTGACAACCTATCACGGGACCACACTTGGAGTCACTGAGCTCCTGAGAGCGAAACATTCTTTCACCAATGTTTGTAGAAGCAGTCTGCATGCCCAGGGGATGATTTTATACACCTGTGGCCATGGAGGGGATTGGAACACCTGAATCCAATGATTTGGAGGGGCTCCCAATACTTTTGGCAATATATGCAGGCCATAGATGGGGAGAAAAACGGCAGATTTTCGGCCGATTAACGAACTATCGGTCGGTCTAAAAAACTTACCTGACCACCAATTATTACGAAAATCGGCCGATTAATGAGTAACCTATAACGGGAAATGATGTCATTTTGTGGCCTTTGTGATCCTTTTTCGGAAAACGATCGTTCGTTTTTGACCATCAATGAGGATAAAGTCGGGCGTTTTTCGAAAATTTTCCAACATCACCGATAATCTGAAAGTCCAAAATACACGAAAAACGGCCGACAAAATCGTCCACTAACGATAAGATAATCGGCCGGTTTTATTTTCGGACGAAAAATCGGCCGTTTTTCTCCCCATCTATGGCCTGCATTAGTGTATCTCTGAAGGACACAGACTGAGGCAAATGTTTTCACCCTTTAACTCACCTGGGAAATGCTGACAGACACACTACAGAAAATGCATAGATGAAGCCACACCTGATTATAAAACGTTTGATTCAATTGTCCAATTACCTTTGGTCCCTTGAAAAAGGGGGGATGGCTATTCTTAAAAGCTGTAATTCCTAAACCCTTCCTCCAATTTGGATGTACATACCCTCAAATTAAACCTGAGAGTGTGAACTTTCAGCCCATAACCATTATATAACTATAGTTTGAATATGTTTTGGTAAATACCTGATAAAACTAAAATTGTGCCTGTGTCCAAATATATATGGACCTAACTATATATGGGGCAGATCATTTCAGTGAACCATAAAATCCTTGTCGATTAGAGGACAGTCAATTAATTTGCATCAGAGAAATCCTGGAGGGAGCAGTAAAGAGTGGGTCATCATCCTATGTAGGGGCCCCAGAGATACAGGAGGTGGTGGGGGGAGATTTTCATCTAACTAATAATCTAATTTAGGGTGCAAAGAGTATTGTTACATTTTTTTCTGGATGGCATAAAATTATGTAGAATAAATCTCAGCTGGAAATTTGGACTCTTGAATGTCAAATAAAATTTAAAGTGGTTATAAACCTCAGACGTGAAATACGAACAAAGCATGTCCTTCTATACTGTGTAGCTGTCTCAATTCAGAGTGCTAAGTGTTATTTCTGTCCGGGGCGGACTGACCATTTGGAAACTCGGGCACTGTCCGAGGGCCCAGGGTCAGTAGGGGGCCCCATGAGATGCCCCTGGTACCTTTTTCATAGGCTTTTTTGAGTTTGGGCAAGGACACAGGGGCCCCATGATCCCCTATTGCCCGGGGGCCCCATGAGTTGTCAGTCCGCCCTTGTTTCTGTCTGTTGCTTCACTCCTCTGCATGAGTCGCTTGTGGCAAGTTTTCCTGGCACCAAGAGAAAAATGGGGATAGGGGAGGGACCTCTGGCAGATTGACACCCTCAGCTCTGTTCCTGTGTGCTGTGTGAAGGGGGGGTGTCTCTTCCCTCCAATCAGCTGTCAGAGCTCTCTTTTCTGATATAAGTTCAGCTCCTCACCCCCTGCTTTTCAGAGCTGAGAGATCTGGTATAAATTCTACACTTTGAATGGATGTAGTGGATAGTTGGCTGTAGACAAACAGGTACAACTTATGTAGGAGGATTTGTTTCATCTCTGTGTATCACCTTAGGTCAGTCACTTTACTGGGTATAGGCAGGGGTTTACAACCACTTTAATGCTAAAGAGCAGGCGGTGATGATTACCTCCTGTATATCTCATTGGATAAAGTTGGGTAAACAGAGGTTGGAAACAGCTGGGGAACAAACATGACCTTGGGAGGTGGACATGAACATGGGGTGCATGTATAGTATTGTCCCTACATAAATCACCTGTACAGCCACTCTACAAAATAGGGGACAATACAGGGTATTGTACCAGGGTCGGAATAATGAATTAGGATGGGGCACAGAGGATGACAGCTAAATGAAAATCTGATAGTGGGAGGGTTAGTGGGAAGGTTAGTGGGAGGGTTGGCAGGACAGTTCAGAAGAAGGTTGGTGGGAGAGATGGTGGAGGGGAGGGTTAGTGAAATAATTGGTTGAAGGGTTGATACGAGGGTTAGTTGGTAGGTTGGTGGAATGGTTAGTGGGAGGGTTGGTAGAGGGGTTAATAGATAAGCTGTGGTAAAGGTCAGTAGAAGGGTTGGTGAGAAGGTTAGTGGCAGGGTTGGTAGGAGGGTTAGTAGGGGGGTTGGTGGGAGATTTAGTAGGAAGATTAGTGGAAAGCTTAGTTGAACTCTTAGTGAGAGGGACGGTTGGAGTATTAGTGGGAGGGTTGATAGGAGGGTTAGTGGAAGGCTTGGTAGGAGAGTTAGAAGAGGGAGGGTTAGTAGAAGCAAGGAGGTCACTGGAAGCTTTAGTGGAAGGGTTAGTGAGAAGGCTAATGGGAGCGGAATGGATAGTTGGAGAGCTGGTGGGGAGGTTGGAGGACAAGTTAGTGGGAGGGTTAATAGACGGGTTAGTGGAGGAGTTGGTAGTAATGTTTGGGCAAGGGTTAGTGGGAAGGTTTGTAGGACAGTTAGTGGGAATTCCTCCATGTCTTGTATCGCTCTCTTTCCAGCAGGTGGGAGATGGCACTATCAAGTGTTCCCACAATGTGGTGGCCTTGCGGTCTCAGATTTCCCAGGGTGCACATTGCTGCTTATAGGGCATTTCATTTGCTTTAATGGGCAGGAAGCTCTTTCCCACATGTGGAGCTAAATTTAGATCGATAGGCCGTGGCTGCCTGCGGCTTCCGCCGTGATCTCTGTCTGACTTGAAATAGAATGTCGTTGAGGACGCCGCGTTTCCTCAATGTCATGGAAACAGATTCTTATTTTACATCCCCAGAGAAGAGGGAAGCGCACCAACACGCGGCCAATCCGAACAATGGAAAAGTATTACATGGCGACAAAGAGAAATAAGATTAAAACAAATAATTGTAAAAGTGTTTGTACACTGTTAACATTTATATTAAAGGACATCTGAGTGTACTCTGCTGGTGCTCCTCACTGGGCTATAGTCATGTATCAGACTGCTGAAAATCTCATGGTTCAGTAATCTGGAATTCTGGGAACACCATCACCATAGCCAAGTGAATGCACACCTCCCAACTTTAGAACTTGAGGGACCTTGACATAAAGATGAGGCTATGCGGAAAGGGGTGTTGGCCATGGCGTTAAGAGGCATACCCCATTCTCACTGGAAGGAGTTAATGTCTCAGCATCGGTGGGAGGCAAGTGCAGTAACCCTTAGACAGTTTGATCTTTGGCACCTGTTCACTTCTACATGGGACAGCTTGGCCAGGCAGTACCCATTCTTTTCCAAGGTGGATAGCTTAACCCAGCAGCACCCATTTACTTCTATGGCAAATAGTTTGACCATAAAGCACCCATTTGCTTTTGTAGTGAAATGTTTTCAAGGCCAGCATACGTTGACTTCAATGGTGAACAGCTTGGCCCAGCAGCCCCTGTCCATACACAGTATATGTAGGATAGTTTGACCTTATAAAATGTTGGTTATGTGTTATAGAAGACACTGGTAGTGATAGCAGAATTCAGGCTTTACTTGTGTGGCTTAAGTTACAAACATATAGAGCACATTTCAGCAGACTGTATTACAGACTCATTACTTCCTGAAGAGATGATAGAGAGGGGGAGGAACAAACAAGTTTTCAGATATACACAACTAGTAACCTTTAGCGTACAGTGCCATCTACTGGTCAAGTGATATTACCACAGAATACTGTATATAGTACATTATAGTACATGCTGTTGCATTCCCAACATAAAACCCATGCACTTATATGATGGACAGCTTGGCCTGGCAGAACCCATTAACTTTTAGAGAAAACAGTTTGACCAGACAGGTGCCCATTCATGTTTACAGCAGTCAGCTTGTCCTGGAGTACTCATTCACTGTATTTGCAGGACATGTTCTGGACCTGCAGGACTGCAGATTTTCGTTCAGATATCAGGACAGTTTTCTGGGATTAGGGACAGTTGGGGCAAGCAAAAATGCCTGCAAAGTATTTCTGACACCACTCTCTGTAGTCCATGCCATAGCAGCCTTTCTCAATCTTTTCAACACAGAGGAACCCTTGAAAAAATGATCTGGTCCCAGTGAACCCCTGCTAAAAATACTATATCTACAACTTATGATTGGGAAGAATTTCCCCCACGGGGATCTAGCCTACCTAATCTGGGGGTGCAGTAAAAAAAAGTAAGGGGGCATAATGCCAACGTTGTGTGAGTCACTGACAGTCACACTGTATCACGACCTGGGAAACACTAGTATGTATTAGGCTGTCATTAGGTTAGAATGATCAAACAAAGCATGTGCCCCCTTATATCAGATGTTCCTATCAGGAGTCCTCATCAGAGCCCCCTTTATATCGGGTCGCACATTAGATTGCCCCCTTACATCAGGGTTCCCATCACAGTGCCCCTTTACATTAGGTGTCCTCATCAGAATACCCCCCTACATTAAGGGCCCCATCAGAGTGTTCCCTTACATCAATTGTCCGCAACAGAGTGCCCCCTTACACATGATCAGTTATCCCCATCAGAGTTCTTCCTTCCATCAGGTGTCCGCATCAGAGTGCCCCCTTCCATCAGGTGTCCCCATCGAAGCAAGGGTGTATTTACCACAAGGCAAACAAGGCATTTGCCTAGGGTGACATTTTTCAGAGGGGCAGCAGCATTTTTCAGGGGGGCAGCACTGTCCCCTGAAAGAAGGAAAGAAAGAAGGGACACACGCAGCACGGGGACCAGGTGGGATCTGAGAGAGGCTGCAGGCTGCTTGATGGTGTATGCAGAGCCTGACTCTTGTTCCCGGGGATGTCCAGAGCTGTGAAGATGAATGTCTTATCTCTTGTCGGGGAGGGGAGGTTGCCAGTGTATGGGGGGCGATGGTAGTGGAAGACTCTCTCAGGTGGGGTACTGGGGTGTTGTTGGTCAATGGGGGAGCCAATTTTTGTGTTGCCTAGGGCGGCACAAAACCTAAATACACCACTGCATCGAAGTTTCCCCTTACATATAAATAGATCCTCATTAGAGAGCCCCCCCTTACATCAGGTGTCCTAATCAGAGTGCCGCTTTACATCAGGTGTCCCCTTCAGAGTGCCCCCTTAAATGGATTGTCCCCATCAGAGTGCGTCCTTACATCAACTGTTTAGTTCAGACTGGCTTATGGATCACTGTGTGCACTTTCAGAGACTTGGGGCGCATAGCCCACCCCAGCACCCCCCTTGATCTGGCCCTGATTTCGCCCTTACAGATAGAAAAAAAAGGTCATCAGTGGTGTCAGTGGGAACTTATCGGAGAGGTGGAAATTGTTCTTTGCCCAAGGAATCCCTAGCAACCTCTTGAGGAACCCTAGAGATCCATGGACCCTCTTCAAGAAACCCTGCCATAGAGGGTACCAGCATGTGACCAGAGACTACACTCCCATCCAGAAGCCATATAAAATGCTTTCTGAGCCTATCAGACCAAGCTTTTATTGCAGCTGAGAATTTTAGCAGGTCCCTGGTTGCTCTTCTCAGTGGAATGATGGCTGGATGAGGCAGTGCATATGTGACTCCAACACTGATATACATGTGGGATAATCTGCACAGATCTCCACTTCGAATATCTGGCCACCTACAGCTGTGATCATCGTATATTACTAGCCAGCATAATGGGAACATTTCTTTCCCAATGAGACTTAAGTTCCCATTCAGAGGGTAATTCTGACTGTCTGCACCACACCCCCACCCTATGCTCGCTTATCTATGCCAAGTCCTATCAGCAAATACAGGGGAATTATTGGTCATGGCCGGAATCCAAACTAGGATTATAACTGGTCGATTCTTCTCCATTACACATATGGAGCGGGCAGAGCGTGAAAAATCTATGAGGGTGGTGAAGCCTCTCTGGAGGACAGACAGCTGCATGTGAATGGAAAGGTCCCTGTCAGATAAAGTATTATAAAGGGATTTATTATTATTTCTGATCCTAATGTGACCATTAACTGCCATTCATTGATGTGAACACATGGCGACTTGTACAAGGCGGACATGCTCTCAGAATTGGCCCCGGCCTGGAAACAACCCCATCATCTTTCCAGTGCTCAAAAGATACTAATTGTCTCCAAATGCTCAGGATCTTTGAATTACCTTCTTCAAATACAGGCGTACCTCGGTTCATGAATTTAATGCGTTCTGCAGGATGCAGGGGCGGACTGACCATTTGAAAACTCGGGCACTGCCGGAGGGCCCGGGGTCAGTAGGGGGCCCCATGAGATGCCCCTGGTACCTTTTTCATAGGCTTTTTTGAGTTTGGGCAAGGACACAGGGGCCCCATGATCCCCTATTGCCTGGGGGCCCCATGAGTTGTCAGTCCGCCCCTGACCCAAAG
Source organism: Staurois parvus (assembly GCF_062004578.1). NCBI lineage: Eukaryota > Metazoa > Chordata > Amphibia > Anura > Ranidae > Staurois > Staurois parvus. The sequence goes on from NW_028318804.1 coordinate 1,768,261, forward strand.
TATGCTGCAAAAATAGGAAGAGACAGCCTGGTCGCCGCACACCTCATCTGGCCCGAATGGTTAGCAGGTAAAAGCAGCCTCAGCTCGATTCATTCAGACCACGCCTCCAACAAGGTGTTTTTGGAAGGGCTGCTGTTAGAAACCATGGGGGCCCCATACAGCCGACCTGACAGGGACCCCCAAATAAACACAGTTTACTATGCTTCAGTTATGAATAAACACAGTGAGTGATTGATGCTGATCTCTCATTGTGTTCATTCAGGTAAAGAAGGGGCTGTAAATATGACATATTTACAGGACCCTTCCCCCACTCTACATCTGAAGGATCCTATTGTGTGCTTGCAGCTGCCGGTGGGAAGAATAGGAGCAGCACTGTGGGGGTAGGGTGGGGTGTCAGAGGGTGTACAAGATGCGGGGGAGGATAAGGAACCCCCAAAAGGTGGGTAGAGGAGGACAAGGTGGGGGTGGGGTGTGTACAAGAGGGGTTATGGGGAGACTGCACAAGGTGGGGGGAGGGGAGTAGAGGAGGACAAGGTGGGGGGGTAAATAAAGGGGGGGCATAGGGAAGCTGCACAAGGTGGAAGGGGGGTGAGAAGGTGTACAAGGTGTAGGGGGGGCACACAGGGGGAAACATATGGTGCACAGCGATCAGTGCGGCGGGGGCAATTACTGGAACTGATCCCCTGTATTGTTCTCTGCAGCAGCTGAAAGCTGGCGGGAAGGGCAAGAGAAGAAGCTGGTTTTCAGCTGCTGCAGAGAGAGCCATACAGCGGATTGGTTCCAGTAATTGCCCCCCTGCTGTGCCGATCACCCTCCATGCCCACATCCGATTCACCCAGCTGCCTGGGCCCCCCTGCTGGCCTTGGCCCCGTACAGGAGGACTGGTGGTACCCCCTTATCCACAGCCCTGGTTGTTGGAGACGTGGTCTGGATGAATCGCGCTAAGGCTGCTTTTTCTTGCTAAGCACTCGGGCCGGGTGAGGTGTGCGGCAGCGGGCTATCTTCCCTATTTTTGCAGCATTCATTTCAATAGCCGGAATAAATAAGGCGCATGCCCCGGGTGGGCAACCTGTTGATCGTGATGTGGGCTTGCCGACTTACCACCCAAGAGCATCAGAGTGCATTGCAATGGAAGCAGAGGAAGCCGGCTCCTGTCCGAGGTGGAGTGACACCAAGTGCTCTTGGCGCCGGAGTTCCTTCTAGCAGCCTGGAGATGGAGAGCGATACTAGTAGAAGCTGGAAGAGGAAAAAAATAAGATCAGTGCATTAAACACATTCATGTCTCTTCTGCAATGGGCATATTAGGACCTATAAAAGGGTTAACAACTATTAGGCTGCTTTCACATTGATCCGCGGGTGCAGAGAAGTGCATCTGCGGCTTTCCTGCGGATTAGCTGCACTGAGCCTTAGACTTCTATTATATCTTGTGGGTGTGATGCACTTTCTGAAAGCACTCCAAAATACCTGAATGTAGGAGTATTGATGAGCATTCAGAAAGTGCATCACACCCGCAAAATATAACAGAAATCTAAGGGCAACCCGCTGGAAAGCCACAGGTGCAGTGCACAGCACCCTCGGCGCGGCAGAACCGCAGCACATCAGTGTGAGAGGAACATTATAGGGGGCTCAGAACACTTAAAGCTGGGATGTTCGATTCTTATTGCCCAACGTAGTTTTTTTTTACCTTTAGCCCTGCTGCGGGCAAGCAGCGGGCTCACCTGTCAGGTGGAAGCATTCGCCAGCGTCTCCCCCCTCGTGAAGTCTCATAGGCAACGCTTGCCCATGTGTGGGACCGGGACCGGCTCACCACCATCGGCTAGAGGAGAGGGAGGAGGACACGTCTGCTCCCCTCCCTTTCTTGTCCTGACCCGGAAGTGATGTTAAGATGTTACTTCCGGATCCCCGTTGAGAGATTCCCGGCCATGGAAGCTGGGAAAGAATGTAATTCGGTGCGATGTGCACTGCATTACATTCAGTGAAGAACAGGGGAGACATGCAGGACCCTGGATGCCTCAATAAAGAGAACCTAGAAATTCTAAGGACCCTCTGCACACTGGTATATACCCTTTCAAGCAAACTATGCAATAAATAGGGATATTTGGTTCACACATATTGCAATACATGCTTAAGCTGGCCAACTGCATCAAAGTAATCCCTCTATGGCCAGTCCTACTCTGCCCTGCCTACGCAAATGCTACTGTGGACACAATGCTAGCATAGGGGAAAATACACAATGGGGAGAGCTGCAAGGTTCAGGTCTGGCTTGTAATAAAGAGAACCTGTCACCAAAAAATCATATTATTATTATTACACAGGATTTATATAGCGCCAACAGTTTGCACAGATAGGGGACTTTGTCCCCTATGTGATGAAAAAAAAGTTTTTTTTTATTGTAAAAAATTAAAGTTATACCCAATCACATACCACCCCCCAAAAAAAAAATTTAGCCCCCACCCACCCCCACATATACGCACGTACAAACGTAAAAGCACATGCTGGGGCTCCTATGCATGAAAGCGTCGATTGCGATACACATGTCACATATCAACGTGAACGCCAGAATGAGAGCGATAATTCTAGCACCAGACCTCCTCCGAAAAGCTAAACTGATTACCTATAAGGAGCTTTGAAATTGTCGACCTATAGAAAATATAGAGTACTAAAGTTTGTCGCCATTTCACGAGTGCGCACAAATTTAAGGTTTGACAAGTTGGATATCTATTTACTCGCTGCAACCTCGTCTTTTATAGTTTACAAAAAAAATAGGGTAATTTATTGCTTTTTTGTGCCGTAAAATTAACTTACTTGTACTTTTTACTGAAATTTTGCATCATATGACGTCCTCCCAGAACGAGAGAACCACCTTGTGGCTGTCATTACCTTATATGGCGGGTGGGAGGCAGTTAAAATAGGAATAAAGGGCAAAACATATGTGTATACATACAAAAAACATTATAAACACTTTTTTTCTCCTTTTTATAAGTGATCACATTCCCTCTGTTCTCAGCTGCATAAGAGCTGGGGGAGGAGAAACAGCAGAACAGTGACCTTTACCAGTGAATGGCTGTGCAGGGTTGGCGTGTGTCAGAACAAGCCTGATCATTGGAGGAGATCAGGCTGAGTTCCCAGCTTAGTTTGAAAACTGACCACACTGTGTTCTCATGGCTAGTGTGCTCATTTTTTTTTTTTTGTTACAGGAAAGAAAAGGGGCTGGCAGGAACACCAGGGATTTCACACAAAGAAGTCAAAACAAGAAGTATATACAGAGCATCCAGAAAGTATTCACAGCGCATAACTTTTGCCACATTTTGTTATGTTGCAGCCTTATTCCAAAATGGAATAAGTTCATTTTTTTCCTCAACATTCTACAAACAATATCCCATAAAGACAATGTATAAGAAGTTCATATTGAAATCTTTGCAGTTTAGCAAAAATAAAAAAACAAACAATACCCCATGTACATAAGTATTCACAGCCTTTGCTCAATACTGTGTTGAAGCCCCTTTAGCACCAATTACAGCCTCAAGTCGTTTGGAGTATGATGCGACAAGCTTGGCACACCTATTTTTGTACAATTTCTCCCATTCTTCTCTGCAGTACCTCTCAAGCTCCATCAGGTTGGATGGGGAGCGTCGGTGCACAGCCACTTTCAGATCTCTCCAGAGATGTTCAATCGGGTTCAAATCTGGGCTCTGGCTGGGCCACTCCAGAACATTCAAAGAGTTGGCCCATAGGCACTCCTTTGTTATGTGGGCTGAGTGCTTAGGGTCGTTGTCCTGTTGAAAGATGAACAGTCACCCCAGTCTAAGGTCCAGAGCGGTCTGGAACAGGTTTTCATCAAGGATGTCTCTGTACATTGCTGCATTCATCTTTCCTTCGATCCTGACTAGTCTGCCAGTTCCTGCCGTTGAAAAACATCCCCACAGCATGATGCTGCCATCACCATGCTTCACTGTAGGGATGGTATTGGCCAGGCGGTGAGCGGTGCCTGGATTTCTCCAGACATAACGATTGGCATTCAGGCCAAAGAGTTCAATCTTTCTTTCATCAGACCAGAGAGTTTTGTTTGTCATGGTCTGAGAGTCCCTCAGGTGCCTTTTGGCAAACTCCAGCCAGGCTGCCATTTGCCTTTTACTGAGGAGTGGCTTCTGTCTGGGCACTCTACCATACAGGCCTGATTGGTGGAGAGCAGCAGAGATGGTTGTTCTTCTGGAAGGATCTCCTCTCTCCACAGACAAATGCTGGAGCTCCTTCAGAGTGACCATCGGGTGCTTGGTTACCTCCCTGGCTAAGGCCGTTCTCACTAGATCGCTCATTTTGGCTGGGGCGGCCCGCTCTAGGAAGATTCCTGGTGGTTCCAAACTTCTTCCATTTATGGGTGATGGAGGCCACTTTGCTCTTTGGGACCTTCAATGCTGCAGAATATTCTCTACCCTTCCCCAGATCTGTGCCTTGATACAATCCTGTCTCGGAGGACTACAGACAATTCCTTGGACTTCATGGCTTGGTTTGAGCTCTGACATGCACTGTTAACTGTGGGACCTTCTATAGACAGGTTTATGCCTTTCATAAACATGTCCAATCAACTGAATTTCCCACAGGTGGACTCCAATAAAGTTGTGGAAACATCTCAAGGATGGTCAGTGGGAACAGGATGTACCAGAGCTCAGTTTTGAGTGTCATGGCAAAGGCTGTGAATACTTATGTACATGGGTTTTTTTTTGTGTTTTATTTTTAATAAATTGCAAAGATTTCAAAACAAACTTCTTTCATGTTGTCATCATGGGTTAGTGTTTGTAGATGGATGCACTGTGTGTATATATATATATATATATATATATATATATATATATATATATATATATAATATTCTCCTGGGAGGAATAATGTGTCTGTGCAAAGAGTTTGCATGTTCTTTGTGGTTTCCTCTGGGGTTTTTCCCACACTCCAAAGACATACTTGGTTTGCTGGGATAGTCCCTTATCTTGAACCTCAGTCCCGATGATGCTGTGTCCTGGGCCATATCCTGGGATCGCGCTGTCAGTCTTGTGTTTTTTTAAACTTAGGTTACAGTGTCACTCTTATTTGGGTTACTGTGCATGCAGAGTAATTCAATAAGGTGTCCATTGTAGTAAACAGGGTGCGAGAAAGTGATTTGTGCATGATTCGTGGAGGGGTTTGGGCAGGACAAGCCAGGGATCTATGCAAGACTACCCCAGTCACTGGGAGGGACTGAGGTGGACCTTGGGTGAGATTAACTGAGTCCTGGGGACCGGACCTGAAATGTTGATAAGTATGATTTAATACAGATTCCTGATAAACTTTACACGGGGAGGGGGGAATTGTAGACAGTACAGAAAACAACTGCCTCTTCCTTCTGCAGGAAGTACCAACATTTGTCACATTGATCATATATTCTACACCATCAATGTATTTCCTACATATGAATGTAGCATAAATGTTACTGATTTTCCAATCTGGAATACCCAGCAATTAGGATGGATGTGTTTCCATCCATTTAAGGGATAATCTCACATTTCTTAGGATGGAGTGACAGCTGTTAAGGGGCCAGACCAACTCTTTATCTTGCCGCGGACTGTCAAGGAATGGTGGAGACACACACTAGTTTTGATGATGGTCAGTCCTTGACTACTCTTTTGGAGATATGTTAGGCGACTCATAGCAGACTGAAGTCGATAATTCTCCTCTCTATACAGAAAATACCAATTCTTGTAGCTGATTCAGTGGAATTTCACAAAATTTCTACTAAAATTGAATTGACGAAACAGAATCTGTTATGTAGACTTTATCTTTCATCCACAAGGTTTCTAGTTCTGCTGATAATTTCCTTCACCCCAAACTGGAGCTGGAGAAGAGACATCTGCTGTTTTTGGCTACTCCTGACGTCTGCGTCACTTATTTCTAAGATGAATTTGTATGACCCGGAGGGCGTTGAGAACAGTTTAGTCCACCAGAATAGAACACAGTTACTTCTGGGACACAGCCAGGGCCGGGCTGACAACTCATGAGGCCCCCGGGCAATAGGGGATCATGGGGCCCCTGTGTCCTTGCCCAAACTCAAAAAAGCCTATAAAAAAGGTACCAGGGGCATTTCATGGGGGCCCCCTACTGACCCCAGGCCCTCGGGCAGTGCTCGAGTGCTCGAATGGACACAGCACTGATGGACTTCCCCTAGGGTATTATACTCGGGTGCTGCTATGCCATCCATAGTGGGTGTCACAAGTACTAGAAAGAATTAGAGGTTGGACGGTGCTATTTGATAATTAATAAGACTGGTACGGCAGAGGCGCTCCGCTCATTAACTAAAAATCTTTTCTCAGTGTGATATCTGTCTGATATATGTGACACCAGGCTGCTGAAATATTAAAGGGTGACACCGGGCGCCCACCAGCTGTCATTAGAACTAAAATATAGATATCAGAGTTAGCATGCAGTTAGATCCCACCTACTCCAGGGTTGTCTGCCCCCCCCGCTTATGACCAGTGACATGGTACTGAAGGAACTCCGCCATAAATATTAGTTCATTACTGGTGTCCTCTCACCTACTAAAAACATCTGTGATTAGTGAAACCTTCACTTTCTATGGATAGGAACAATATTGAGGCAGCACGATCCTGGGGCACAGCCTGATCCAAGGCGGTTCTCTTTGCCCCTCATTTAGGGGTCCTCTGTGCCATGGCCTACTAATAGCATGCAGGAATCTGAATCCTTGAGACAGCTGAATGGGGCCCAGGGAAGTGAAGATGGTGAAAGCTGCAGCTCACTGTCCTTATACAGAGCTGGTGTGGTGTTTCTTCCTTGCTCCACTAAACATGGGGTTATGTCTGTGTCTGCCATCGTTCCTGTCCAGAAAGAGGAAAAAACTCTCCAACAGGGATACAGATGACCATTAAAAAAAAAAAACCTGACAGAGGATCTCGCCCTTCCTTGGTCTCTAGAAGAATACAAAATGTTTTGGCTTAAGTTGGCCTTTAAAAATATTAATGTAACCCAATTTCAAAGTTATCTAAATACTTTACAACACAATTGTCCCCAAGGGAGATGGAGGAAGGTTTTGGGGAAAGGAGGCAAAAAATTGGGAGGTGTCTGAGAATGGAGCAGAAGCAAGGGAGGTGGATGGGAGGGAGGTGGCAGGAAAGAGACATGGAGGGCAGGGAGGCAGCAGAGAAGAGAAGTGGATTGTTTTGAGGTCCTAGAATAGGGCAGATGGGAGGAAAATGCCAAGGAAGAGAGAGAGAGATAGGAAGGGAGATGGAGGGCAGGGAGGTGTCAAGAAAAGGGGATGGAAGACAAGGAGGTAGCAGAAAAGGCAGGTGGATGGGTGGGAGGTGGTAGAAAAGGGCAGGAGAAAGCTGGAGGGAAAGGAGGTGATAGGGAAGCGTAATGGAGGGCATGGTGGTGGATCGAGGTGGCAGGGAAGGGAGGTGGATGGGAGGGAGATGGAGGGCAGGGTGGTGGATGGAGGGAGATGGAGAGCAGGGTGGTGGATGGAGGGAGATGGAGAACAGAGATGTAGCAGGGAAAGTAGTCAGTGGGCAGTGGGTTGGATAGGAGAAAATGGTGGGGAAGGGAGACAGAAAGAGGACAGTAGGTGGCAGGGAACAGAGATCAAAGGAGATAGTGGGAAAGGGTGGCGGAAGGCAGCGAGGCGGTTTGGAGAGAGGTGGAGAGAAAAAAAAAACAAAGGGCAGGGAGGTGGATAGAATGGAGGTGGCAGAGAAGGGAGATAAAGAGAAGGTGGTGGGGAAGGAGGTCAGAAGGTAGGGAGGTGGTGAGGAAGAAAGGTAGATGGAAAGAGAGGAAGGGGAACAGAGGCCGAGGGCAAAGAGATGGCAGGATGGAAGGCCATCACGTCTGTCCTTCTTGGAGGAAGGAAGGAAGGAGGCGGTTGGGAGGGAGGTGGAATGAAATAAAGTGGAAGATGGAAGGAAGTTGGAAGGGAGGCAGTGGGCGGACAGGGAAGAGATGGCAGGAAAGTAGGGGGATAGGAGACAGCATGGATACAGAGGGCAGATAGGGGGAAAGGAAAATGGAAGGAGGTGGATGGGAAGGGTGACGGTGGGGAGGTGGAGTAGAAGAAGGCAGCATACCCCATGCACACAGAACACCCCGTACACACTACACACGGGACACCCCGTACACACTACACACGGGACACCCCGTACACACTACACACAGGACATCACGTACACACAGGACATCACGTACACACTACACACAGGACACCCCGTACACGCTACACACAGGACACCCCGTACACGGTACACACAGGACACCCCGTACACGCTACACACAGGACACCCCGTACACGCTACACACAGGACACCCCGTACACGCTACACACAGGACACCACATACACACTACACACAGAACATCACGTACACACTACACACAGGACAACCCGTACACACTACACACAGGACATCACGTACACACTACACACAGGACATCACGTACACACAGGACTTGGTGCAGGGGGTAAAGTTCATGTTTGTTAGGATTCTGTGCAATGTGTGAGAAGTAATTAGTGAACAGAGTGTGAAAGGCGGCCGTCCTCTGGGATCTCATCACTCAGATGAATTATGTGTCCTCATTACCTGGAACGTTGCATTCTTCCGGGACTTCTCTCACAGGAAATGCTGTATTCCCCGAGAGTCAGAGGGATGGCGAGAGAGGTCTGTGTTGTGGATCTGCCCTGGCTCCCCTCTCCTGCCCTGTCCTCTTCTGCCAGGAAACACAGGGCCACTGATCTTCTCTTCCATAAAATACTACTTGCCTGGCTGTCATACTGGTCCTATTCTGGAATCACTGCCCAGTTACTGAAGCCACAGCTCCTCAGCTTCTGACTTGTATACTTATTCTCAGTGATTGGCTCAGAAACGACTGAAGCCTGAGGATCACCATTAAAGCCAGGCAGCAAGTATTTTTCAGAAGGAGCTTTAGCAATGGTAGCTTCCATATTTGTCTATTAACACGTTTCCTTTGCCGTGAAGTGAAGAACAAAGTATAATAACCCGAACGCAGAGTTGTTGTCGTCGTCCTCTGTCCACCATTACAGATGCAGAACCGCCATACGTCATGATAAACAGAGACGTCCCTGACTATCCCCACATCCCGCTGTATCCCACAGCCTGTGCAGGTACTGTGCTAGGCCTACTCTGTCATTGTCATCGAGTCCTGTTCCAGACGTAGTAACCATACAACGCATGGCGGCACTGTCATGTCGATGGTGGGATCCTCTCAGAAGAAATGTGAATGGCAGAATCCTAATTGCAGCACCATAACCATTTATTGCGACGTGCACCCTGGTCCTGGGGCCTAAGGGGCTCTATGGGGGTGGCCTATGTCGGAGAAGGACTTGCAGGACAGGCCTAATCATAAAAGCAGCTTTACCTTGCCTACCAGCCCTGTGTGGATGGTTTTTCTGCGGGTCATTTGGACCTGCAGCTGACCTCCTTCTGACCTGCTTCAGGCAGGTTTAGCATTCCCATAGGGTTGCATGTCTCACCCATATGGATGGTGATGGACTGAGTGGGATCAGCGGCATATTTACAATGAGGAAAATAAGGCGTTTGCAATTTTCAGGGGTGCAACAACACCCCCTGGAAAAATTGACACACGTGGCATTGATGGAGACACTTCAGAATTCATCCTGCTGCTTTTGTCAGCAGTCACATCATCAATAAATACAAGAGGACCAGTTCCATTGGCAGCCATACATGCCCACGCCATGACACTACCACCCCCATGCTTCACTGATGAGGTGGTATGCTTAGGATCATGAGCAGTTCCTTTCCTTCTCCATACTCTTCTCTTCCCATCACTCTGGTACAAGTTGATCTTGGTCTCATCTGTCCATAGGATGTTGTTCCAGAACTCTGAAGGCTTTTTTAGATGTCGTTTGGCAAACTCTAATCTGGCCTTCCTGTTTTTGAGGCTCACCAATGGTTTACATCTTGTGGTGAACCCTCTGTATTCACTCTGGTGAAGTTTTCTCTTGATTGTTGACTTTGACACACATACACCTACCTCCTGGAGAGTGTTCTTGATCTGGCCAACTGTTGTGAAGGGTGTTTTCTTCACCAGGGAAAGAATTCTTCGGTCATCCACCACAGCTGTTTTCCGTGGTCTTCCGGGTCTTTTGTTGCTGAGCTCACCGGTGCGTTCCTTCTTTTTAAGAATGTTCCAAACAGTTGTTTTGGCCACGCCTAATGTTTTTGCTATCTCTCTGATGGGTTTGTTTTGTTTTTTCAGCCTAATGATGGCTTGCTTCACTGATAGTGACAGCTCTTTGGATCTCATCTTGAGAGTTGACAGCCACAAATTCCAAATGCAAATAGCACACTTGAAATGAACTCTGGACCTTTTATCTGCTCATTGTAATTGGGATAATGAGGGAATAACACACACCTGGCCATGGAACAGCTGAGAAGCCAATTGTCCCATTACTTTTGGTCTCTTAACAAGTGGGAGGCACACATGCAAACTGTTATAATTCCTACACCGTTCACCTGATTTGGATGTAAATACCCTCAAATTAAAGCTGACAGTCTGCAGTTAAAGCACATCTTGTTCGTTTCATTTCAAATCCATTGTGGTGGTGTATAGAGCAAAAAATGTTAGAATTGTGTCAATGTCTCAATATTTATGTACCTGACTGTGTATATACATATATATATATATATATATATATATATATATATATATATATATATATATATATATTGCATGTTGAATTGTGTTTTTATTACAAAATATATCAAAAATATTTTTAAAAATACATTTTCAAATATACTGTATATCTTTAAAAATACGAATTTACATTTTTGGAATGCATTTACAAAAATATGTAAAAATATATGTTAAAATTACTTTTTTATATGTTAAAAAAAATCTGAAGAATATATTTTAAAAATATATATTTGTAAATATATATATATATATATATATATATATATATATATATATATTTTTTTTTTTTTTTTTTTTTTTTAATATATTCTACAGATTTTTTTTTTTTTAACATAGCAGCTTTATCAAAGAAATCCAGCTTAATAATTAAAAAAAAGATGGTCGCTCACAGCTTTGAATGTTGGTAGTGGGAGATCTAGCTCATCTTATGCATTTATTTTTTACTTATAAACTTACTTATTGGTAACATTTGCATAGCAAAGTAAATGTACATTCATTCTATGTCAATAGGGACAAAAAAAACCAAATGTTATTAGGCTTTATCTGTTGCTGGTCAAATGTTTTTTATTTCTTTACATTGGAAAATACCACATTTGGTCACTAGATGGTGTTAAGTATCATAGGAAATATCTATGATACTTGGCACCATCTAGTGGCCAAATGGGGTATTTACCATTTTAAACACCCCACAGCAGTGGTTCTCAACCTTCCTAATGCCGCAACCCCTTAATACAGTTCCTCATGTTGTGGTGACCCCCAACCATAAAATTATTTACTCTTTACACATTGGAAATGTGTTGTTCGATGGTCTTAGGTGACCCCTGTGAAAGGGTCGTTCGACCCCCAAAGGGGTCGCGACCCACAGGTTGAGAACCACTGCCCCACAGAGTCCCAGACAAGTTGTGGAAAGATCTGTGTGATAGGAGGGCAATGGTGGCTGCACCTCATTGTATCACCAGGTGTTAACGGATGAGGCAGCTGGTCTACTGCCAGAGGGTTACTGACCGCGTGATGTGACCGGATATGTGTGGAGAGATGGCCCTCGATGATCTGCGGCTGATTAGCGGTGGCTGCGGAGAGTTTGTAGCAGAGATTAATGACTTTGGTCAAATTCTAATTTATAGACAAAGTTTTGGCCACACAGCAAAGTTTCCCGACTCTGCACCTCTCACAGAGATAAATGAGAGGAATTAATTAAACTGAAAGAAAGCGCTCACACCACTGGTGAGACGGACGGGAGAAATACGGTCTGCGTGGCTATATACAGGAAGACTTCATATCCGCAATGCTTTCACCAGTAATTCCAATTCTATGGAATGCTCCAATCTAAGAGGACCTGTCACTGCACAATGGGATGAGATGTGTGGTTCATCCACACACTAATATCCATTTAATATTAGGTTCATCCCTCTATAAAGCTGCGTCAATGCTGCTTAATTTCGCAGGATGAAGGGGGGGGGGGGGGTTGAGTATTGTATATTGTATAGGGGTGACAGCATGTGTGGAACAGAATGCAGCCTAAGGGTGACAGGATGGGGGTAATAGAGCCTGGTGTAAGGGTGATAGGATGGGGGTAATAGAGCCTGGTGTAAAGGTGATAGGATGGGGGTAATAGAGCACAATGTAAGGGTGACAGGATGGGGGTAATAGAACACGGTGTAAGGGTGACAGGATGGGGGTGATAGAGCCCGGTGTAAGGGTGACAGGATGGGGGTAATAGAGCACAATGTAAGGGTGACAGGATGGGGGTATTAGAATACAGTGTAAGGGTGACAGGATGGGGGTAATAGATCACGATGTAAGGGTGACAGGATGGGGGTAATAGATCACAATGTAAGGGTGACAGGATGGGGGTAATAGAGCCCGGTGTAAGGGTGACAGGATGGGGTTAATAGAGCACGATGTAAGGCTGACAGGATGGGGGTAATAGAGCACGGTGTAAGGGTGACAGGATGGGGGTAATAGAGCATGGTGTAAGGGTGACAGGATGGGGGTAATAGAGCATGGTGTAAGGGTGACAGGATGGAGGTAATAGAGCATGGTGTAAGGGTGACAGGATTGGGGTAATAGAGCATGGTGTAGGGGGGACAGGAGGGGGGTAATAGAGCACAGTGTAAGGGTGACAGGATGGGGGTAATAGAGCACAGTGTAAGGGTGACAGGAGGGGGGTAATAGAGCATGGTGTAGGGGGGACAGGAGGGGGGGGTAATAGAGCACAGTGTAAGGGTGACAGGATGGGGGTAATAGAGCACGGTGTAAGGGTGACAGGATGGGGTTAATAGAGCACGATGTAAGGCTGACAGGATGGGGGTAATAGAGCACAGTGTAAGGGTGACAGGAGGGGGGTAATAGAGCACAGTGTAAGGGGACAGGATTGTGGTAATAGAGCACGATGTAAGGGTGACAGGATGGGGGTAATAGAGCACGGTGTAAGGGTGACAGGATGGGGGTAATAGAGCACGGTGTAAGGGTGACAGGATGGGGGTAATAGAGCACGGTGTAAGGGTGACAGGATGGGGAGAGTAGGGTGCAGTAAAGAGGTGACAGGATGGGGGAGTAGGGTGCAGTATAAGGGTGACAGGATGGGGGGAGTAGGGTGCAGTATAGGGGTGACAGGATGGGGGAGTACAGTGCAGTATAGGGGTGACAGGATGGGGGCAGTAGGGTGCAGTAAAGGGGTGACAGGATGGGGGAGTAGAGTGCAGTATAGGGGTGACAGGATGGGGGAGTAGGGTGCAGTATAGGGGGTGACAGGATGGGGGAGTAGGGTGCAGTATAGGAGTGACAGGATGGGGGGGAGTAGAGTGCAGTATAGGGGTGACAGGGTGGAAGGAGTAGGGTGCAGTATAGGGGTGACAGGATGGGGGGAGTAGGGTGCAGTATAGGGGTGACAGGATGGGGGAGTAGGGTGCAGTATAAGGGTGCAAGGATGGGGGGAGTAGGGTGCAGTATAGGGGTGACAGGATAAGGGAGTAGAGTGCAGTATAGGGGTGACAGGATGGGGGGAGTAGGGTGCAGTAAAGGGGTGACAGGATGGGGGAGTAGAGTGCAGTATAGGGGTGACAGGATGGGGGAGTAGGGTGCAGTATAGGGGGTGACAGGATGGGGGAGTAGGGTGCAGTATAGGAGTGACAGGATGTGGGGGGAGTAGAGTGCAGTATAGGGGTGACAGGGTGGAAGGAGTAGGGTGCAGTATAGGGGTGACAGGATGGGGGGAGTAGGGTGCAGTATAGGGGTGACAGGATGGGGGGAGTAGAGTGCAGTATAGGGGTGACTGGATGGGGGAGTAGGGTGCAGTATAGGGGTGACAGGATGGGGGAGTAGGGTGCAGTATAGGGGTGACAGGATGGGGGGAGTAGGGTGCAGTACAGGTGAGTTGGGGTAACAAGGTTTTTGGACATGTGAGATAACAGGGCTGTGTATGAAGGGGAAATGGAGCGGGGGGGGGGGTCCCTGTATATTGATAAACAGTCCTGGGGGGTGATGGTGGGAGTTCAGGTCCTGAGATTAGACATGGAGTTGGGGAGATATTGAACGATTTATAGATCATTAAACCGTCAGAATATATTGCAGCCAGAGCTGACTCCGCTCCTAACTGAAGCTGTGTGTTCAATCAATATCATCCTCCAGTGCAGAGCCACCAGTGCCAGGTGCTCACTCAGATAACTGCAGGGTGACAGCACTAATATTTCCCCGTATTGTTTTATATCCACCAAAGCTGACATCATATTGCACATCCTCTCTGCCCAGCACAGTGCAGCCTTCAGTGCAGACACTTGAGGGAAATGAAGATTCCGCTCTGTACACCCCACCATACACAATACACCATGGGGGACATTGACTAGAACTGGAGCACACAGAATCTGGAGCAGCTCTGCATAATGACTAATTAGCTTCTAACTTCAGATTGTTCAGTTAACCCCTTGGCACTGGAACCTCCCGGCCCTTTAAGGGGTTTTAGATGCCGGGGGGGTTTCTGATCATGTGACTGCTGTGATTGGCTGTCACAGTGGTTACATGATCGGAAAGCTCCCAATTGCAAGCTTTCTGTTAGCCACAGCTAACTGTGCCAGGAGTGCGCATGGCGCACGCTCTCGGCACAAGTCTGTTAACCTTTAGGTATGCATATATGCGGCCTCTCAGTGTTAAGGCCCACCTGCGCAGAAGCCGCAAATACACTATATTGCCAAAAGTATTGGTCGGCCAGCCTTTCCCCGCACATGAACTTTAATGGCATCCCAGTCATAGTCCGTAGGGTTCAATATTGAGTTGGCCCCGCCCTTTGCAGCTATAACAGCTTCAACTCTTCTGGGAAGGCCGTCCACAAGGTTTAGGAGGGTGCCAAACTGGCTCCTCCATGTCTTTATGGACCTTGTTTGTGCACTGGTGTGCAGTCATGTTGGAACAGGAAGGGGCCATCCCCAAACTCTTCCCACAAAGTTGGGAGCATGAAATTGGCCAAAATGTCTTGGTATGCTGACGCCTTAAGAGTTCCCTTTACTGGAACTAAGAGGCCAAGCCCAACCCCTGAAAAATAACCCCACACCAAGTACCGTTTTCCTGGCAACCGCCAAACCCAGACAGGTCCATTGGATTGCCAGACAGAGAAGCATGATTCGTCCAGAGAACACGTCTCCACTTCTCTAAAGTCCAGTGGCAGCGTGCTTTACATCACTGCATCCGACGCTTTGCATTGCACTTGGTGATGTAAGGCTTGGATGCAGCTGCTCGGCCATGGAAATCCATTCCATGAAGCTCTCTACGCACTGTTGTTGTGCTCATCTGAAGGCCACACCAAGTTTGGAGGTCTTTAGCTATTGGCTCTGCAGACAGTTGGCGACTTCTGCGCACTGTGCGCTTCAGCATGCGCTGACCCCGCTCTGTCGTGGCCTACCACTTGGTGGCTGAGTTGCTGTTGTTCCCAGTTGCTTCTACTTTGTTATAATCCCACTAACAGTTGAGCGTGGAATATTTAGTAGCCAGGAAATGTCACGGATGGACTTATTGCACAGGTGACAACCTATCACGGGACCACGCTTGGAGTCATTGAGCTCCTGAGAGCGACCCATTCTTTCACAAATGTTTGTAGAAGCAGTCTGCATGCCTAGGTGATTTTATACACCTGTGGCCATGGAGGTGATTGAAACACCTGAATCCAATGATTTGGAGGGGGGCCTAATACGTTTGGCAATATAGTGTATGCATGCAGCCAGCGCCAAGTAATTAAGCTTTAAAATAAAATAATAATAATAATAGTAATATTGATAATAATAAATAAATGAAACCTGGAAGCTGATTTGTTTCTATGCACAGCTGTACCAGATTCTGTGTGTACCAGTTTTAGCATATCTCCCCTTTATGTCTGTATTATGTCCCAGGGCCCATTAGAGTAGGGGGCCCAGATCATATCTTCCATATCCTGCAGTTATACAGGATTTGGAGAGTCCCAGTCTGGGCCATGTTGTGGTCACTGTGCTGGTGTGATGGGACTGGGGGTCCAATGCCAGGAGAAAGATAGATACAGGAGAGACAAAAGGACACGAGAGACACAGACACTGGAGAGATGAATGAACACAGTAGAGACAGATGGACACAGGGTTGTCATGAAAGGAAGAGATGATTGGACACAGGAGAGACAGACACATTATAGACGGATGGACACAGTAAAGACGGAAAGGACATATATAGACGGACACTGGAGAGATGGACAGACACGGAAGTGACAAGGGAAAGGTGGACGGACACAGATGGGTTGGACATGGGACAGATGAACAGACGCAGAAGGGACACTATATAAGTACCTGTAATTAATAAATAATAATAAATAGTAGAGACAGATGGGACAAAGTAGAGATGAACTAACACAAGAGAGACAGACCAACACAGTAGAGAAATCCTGACACAGGACATATTAACAGAAATGGATAGAAACAGGAGAGTTGGATAAACATGACAGAGATGGACAGACACATGAGAGACAGACATGGGTGAGACAGATGGACACAGGAGAGACAGACATAGGTGAGACAGATGGACACAGGAGAGACAGACATGGGTGAGACAGATGGACACAGTAGAGAGAGAAGGACATTGGAGAGATGGTTGGACACAGGAGAGACAGACATAGGTGAGACATATGGACACAGTAGAGAGAGAAGGACATTGGAGAGATGGTTGGACACAGGAGAGACAGACATGGGTGAGACAGATGGACACAGGAGAGACAGACATGGGTGAGACATATGGACATAGTAGAGAGAGAAGGATATTGGAGAGATGGTTGGACACAGGAGAGACAGACATGGGTGAGACAGATGGACACAGGAAAGAGAGAAGGACATTGGAGAGATGGTTGGACACAGGAGAGACAGAAATGGGTGCGACAGATGGACACAGGAGAGACAGACATGGGTGAGACAGATGGACACAGCAGAGAGAGAAGGATATTGGAGAGATGGTTGGACACAGGAGAGACAGACAGACACATTGTAGATGGATAGACACGAGACATGGAAGAACACAGGAGAGGCAGATGGACATGGGAGAGACAGACACACACAGTACAGACAGAGAGGTGCAGTGTAGGTGTGTAGTGACGCAGAGTTCTCGGCCTCGGTGACTTCTGGGAAAGCCTCATAAGCTTCTTAGTCCAATAAAAATACAAATGGTTGAATTAATCTTCTTGGAGATTCTGAGATGGAAGGAGTGCGGAGCTGACTTCTTCTGCACAGTACTGTGATGGTACACCGACATCCGATCTCTAACTGTCCACCTCTGTTCTGGCAGATTCGCCCAGATGAGGCTACTGTGGGGGCACTTCTTTTCCTGTAGGGGTCTCGAAAGCTGGTGGGAAATCAGCACCCAGCAATGTGTGAGCAGCACAGAACACCCTGAATGGGGCTGATTTACTGCGTGGTCCTCACTAATGTACGTGGTCCTCACTAATGTACGTATGCTTCTGGCCTCACTCTGCAATTCACCCAGTGCAGATACCACACAGTACAGTGCCCCCTGTAGGCAGCACAATGCACCCTGTAGACAACAAACATACAACACCCCTAGAGGTATCACACAGCACGGTGCCCCCTGAAGGCAGTACACAGCATAATGCCCCCTGTAAGCAACATACAACCCCCCCAGAGGTATCACACTGTACAGTGCCCCCTGTAGGCAACATACAACACCCCTATAGGCATCACACAGCACAGTGCCCCTGTAGGCAGAACACAGCATAATGCCCCCTGTAGGCAACATACAACACCCCTATAGGTATCACACAGTACAGTGCCCCCTGTAGGCAGAACACAGCATAATGACCCCTGTAGGCAACATACAACACCCCTATAGGTATCACACAGTACAGTGCTCCCTGTAGGCAGAACACAGCATAATGCCCCCTGTAGGCAACATACAACACCCCTACAGGTACCACACAGCACAGTGCCCCCTAGAGGCAGAACAACACCCTCATTGTTGCGCCCAACCCAGAGTGCAGCAACAGAGCCCCTATAAGTACCACACAGCACAGTTCCCCCTTTGGGCAGTACAGAGCACAGCACCCCCTGTAATCAACACACAGCACCTCTACAGGCACACCACTCAGTACTCCCTGTAGGCAGTACAACACACCTTCATTGGCAGCATACTACACAGTACAGCACCCCCATTGACAGCATACAGCACAGCGCTTCTTGTAGGCAGTATAGTAGGGTGGGCAGTCAGTATGTATGGTAGGGTGGGCAGTTAGTATGTATGGTAGGGTGGGCAGTCAGTATGTATTTTAGGGTGGGCAGTCAGTGTGTATGGTAGGGTGGGCAGTCAGTATGTATAGTAGGGTAGGCAGTCAGTATGTATAGCAGGGTGGACAGTCAGTATGTATATTAGGGTGGGCAGTCAGTATGTATATTAGGGTGGGCAGTCAGTATGTATAGTAGGGTGGCCAGTCAGTATGTATATTAGGGTGGGCAGTCAGTATGTATAGTAGGATAGGCGGTCAGTATGTATAGCAGGGTGGGCAGTCAGTATGTATATTAGGGTGGGCAGTCAGTGTGTATGGTAGGGTGGGCGGTCAATATGTATGGTAGGGTGGGCGGTCAGTATGTATATTAGGGTGGGCGGTCAGTATGTATATGAGGTGGGCGGTCAGTATGTATAGTAGGGTGGGCAGTCATTATGTATAGTAGGGTGGGCAGTCAGTATGTATATTAGGGTGGGCAGTCAGTGTGTATGGTAGGGTGGACAGTCAGTATGTATATTAGGGTGGGCAGTCAGTATGTATAGTAGAGTGGCCAGTCAGTATGTATATTAGGGTGGGCAGTCAGTATGTATAGTAGGGTAGGCGGTCAGTATGTATAGTAGGGTGGCCAGTCAGTATGTATATTAGGGTGGGCAGTCAGTATGTATAGTAGGGTAGGCGGTCAGTATGTATAGCAGGGTGGGCAGTCAGTTTGTATATTAGGGTGGGCAGTCAGTGTGTATGGTAGGGTGGGCGGTCAGTATGTATATTAGGGTGGGCGGTCAGTATGTATAGCAGGGTGGGCAGTCAGTATGTATATTAGGGTGGGCAGTCAGTGTGTATGGTAGGGTGGGCGGTCAATATGTATGGTAGGGTGGGCGGTCAGTATGTATATGAGGTGGGCAGTCGGTATGTATAGTAGGGTGGGCAGTCATTATGTATAGTAGGGTGGGCAGTCAGTATGTATAGTAGGGTGGGCAGTCAGCGTGTATGGTAGGGTAGGCGGTCAGTATGTATAGCAGGGTGGGCAGTCAGTATGTATATTAAGGGTGGGCAGTCAGTGTGTATGGTAGGGTGGGCGGTCAGTATGTATATTAGGGTGGGCGGTCAGTATGTATATGAGGTGGGCAGTCAGTATGTATAGTAGGGTGGGCAGTCATTATGTATAGTAGGGTGGGCAGTCAGTATGTATATTAGGGTGGGCAGTCAGTGTGTATGGTAGGGTGGACAGTCAGTATGTATATTAGGGTGGGCAGTCAGTATGTATAGTAGCGTGGCCAGTCAGAATGTATAGTAGGGTGGGCAGTAAGTATGTATAGTAGGGTAGGCGGTCAGTATGTATAGTAGGGTGGCCAGTCAGTATGTATAGTAGGGTAGGCGGTCAGTATGTATAGCAGGGTGGGCAGTCAGTTTGTATATTAGGGTGGGCAGTCAGTGTGTATGGTAGGGTGGGCGGTCAGTATGTATATTAGGGTGGGCGGTCAGTATGTATAGCAGGGTGGGCAGTCAGTATGTATATTAGGGTGGGCAGTCAGTGTGTATGGTAGGGTGGGCGGTCAATATGTATGGTAGGGTGGGCGGTCAGTATGTATATGAGGTGGGCAGTCGGTATGTATAGTAGGGTGGGCAGTCATTATGTATAGTAGGGTGGGCAGTCATTATGTATAGTAGGGTGGGCAGTCAGTATGTATAGTAGGGTGGGCAGTCAGCGTGTATGGTAGGGTGGGCGGTCAGTATGTATGGTAGGGTGGGCGGTCAGTATGTATATTAGGGTGGGCGGTCAGTATGAATATTAGGGTGGGCAGTCAGTATGTATGGTAGGGTAGGCAGTCAGTATGTATAGTAGGGTGGCCAGTCAGTATGTATAGTAGGGTGGCCAGTCAGTATGTATGGTAGGGTGGGCAGTCAGTATGTATAGCAGGGTGGGCAGTCAGTATGTATAGTAGGGTGGGTAGTCAGTATGTATATGAGGTGGGCAGTTAGTATATATAGTAGGGTGGGCAGTCAGTATGTATATTAAAGTGGCCAGTCAGTATGTATATGAGGTGGGCAGTTAGTATATATATTAGGGTGGGTAGTCAGTATGTATATGATGTGGGCAGTCAGTATGTATATTAGGGTGGGCAGTCATTATGTATATTAGGGTGGGCAGTCAGTATGTATATGATGTGGGCAGTCAGTATGTATGTGTGGTGGGCAGGCAGGTTGCATATGTGATGTGTTTTCTAGGCACAGTTTGTGTGATGTGAATGTCGATATCGGACAGCGAAGTACTTGGCTCCTTATAGCAGTCTGTAGAAGAGGGGAGGGTCCAGCCTGACAAGCTCTCTCCATTCGGAGTTCTTCTATAGTTTACAACGTCTTCTATATTTTATATATCTATCTATATTGATACAAAGCACAGAAAGTAACGATCCAACCGGCCTGGGGTACCAGACAGAACCGATCGATATCTATAGACTACACAGTACTCCTATCAGACAATCAATATTTAAGCTTCTTTCAGTTATTCCTTCCCTTGAGCATAATTCTGTTACAAAGCATAATCAATAATTAAAGCGGATCTGTCATCAGATATATATTCACATGATGAATGCAGCATGCTGAGTAATGTGTCGGTGTAACACCTCTAGGTATTTATTACCTCTGACAGAGATCACAGTACTCCCCCTGACAATACCATCATCTGCTTTTCATCCACAAGGACGGCACCATCTTTGTTCAAGCATCACCCAGGGCCACCATCTACTTCCTACAGTCATCTCCTATTTTCTATAGTTTCTTCGGTGGGTCATGAACGTGCTGACCAGAGCCAACGTCTACACAGAGCAAGTCAATGAATGGCTCCACGTCTTTTGTCAACACCATGGTGGCTGGAGGAAGCCTGGCACTGCTGACTGCTAAATATGAGACAGCAATGGAAGGACGGTGCCAGGGGCGGACTGACAACTCATGGGGCCCCCGGGCAATAGGGGATCATGGGACCCCTGTGTCCTTGCCCAAACTCAAAAAAAGCCTATGAAAAAGGTACCAGGGGCATCTCATGGGGCCCCCTACTGGCCCCGGGCCCCCGGGCAGTGCCCGAGTTTCCAAATGGTCAGTCCGCCCCTGATTAGGTCTGCTTTTCTGTGACCTAACACGGCAATGTTTCAGGGACATCATTGCTAACTGTGAACCCCATCCTTCCCTTCAGTCCTTCACAGTTGTACCGGCTTCTCTCCTGAAGTTGCTTACTCTGATTTCACTGCACACTGTGAGCTTCTCACAATGTGCATTAAAGCTGCAGCAAGCCAGGAGGACATCCAGCATCATCTAAGTCTTTCCTCCACTGTCCCTTTTATTCATTGGATTTCAGTTCTGTCAATCATTAAGGACCAGCATGAGTTGTGATTTAAAGGTTTGATTTAAATTTTCAGTAGCATATTGATGGGGGGAGAGAATAAAAGCAAATTAAACATTTGTTTTATTATTGGTATTATTAATTTATAATGAAGATACAATATTGATATTAGGATGGCGCACACAGTGGCGTCCCGAGGCAGATGCGGAGGGTGCGCTCTGCACCGGGTGACACCTACCGCACGGGGTGACACCGGACCCGCTCCACAAAAAGGTAAGTTGTAAAGCAAGCCGACGATCCCCGCAGGATGGATCCGATCCATCCTGCGGGGATCGTTGGCTTTCTTTACAACTTACGTATTTGTGGAGCGGGTCCGGTGTCACCCCGTATAGGTTGCATGCCGACGATCCCCGCAGGATGGATTGGATCTGCGGATTGGGGAGCATAATGGATCGGAGTCCGATCCATTATGCTCAATCCGCAAATCTGATCCATTCTGCAAAGATCGTCGGCTTTATTTACAACTTACCTTTTTGTGGAGCGGGTCTGGTGTCACCCCGTAAAGGTTGCATGCCAGTGATCCCTGCAGGATGGATCGGATCTGCAGATTGAAGAGCATAATGGATCGTAGTCCGATCCATTATGCTCAATCCGCAGATCTGATCCATTCTGCGAGGATCGTCGGCTTTCTTTATAACTTACCTTTTCATGGAGCGGGTCCGGTGTTACCCGTATAGGTTGCATGCCGACGATCCCCGCGGATGGATCAGATCTGTGGATTGGGGAGCATAATGGATAGGAGTCCGATCCATTATACTCAATCCGCAAATCCGATCCATTCTGCGGGGATCGTCGGAGGGGGTGTCACCAATGTGTTATCGCACCGGGTGACACCAACCCTAGGGACGCCCCTGGGCGCACATCACCATTTTTCAGCATACTGGTGATTCTCTGCAGATGTGCTCATGCTGTATTGGGATTCTACTGAACTTTTATCTTACTGTCACCCATCTTTGGCTCTGCTTTCGAGGTGGGGTGGGGGGTCCGTCTTCCAGAGAGGGAGATATTCACAGATAATGTGATTGGACTCGTCCTCCCAGACACACGCTCTCAGTCCGTCCCGTGTACGGAGTGGTGTTTTAATTACACAGCTGCCGAGCGTCTTGTAAAACTAAACAATATAAATTACTGATAGGTGCTGATCAATTATTTACGGCATCTGTAAAGACCTGACCGGAATCCACCTTCATCCATATTGTAATACTACTTCACACAAGTAATCCTTCAGAGCCCCCCGTAGAGGGCCTGCCTTAGTTGTAAACATTTCGGTGTCATTGGCGGACATGCGTTGGGTTATGTGTCCCCTTACACCCCCCTACACCCGCACAGTGCAGACAAATGCCAAAAATCATCTGAAATTCCTCTTATACTTAGCGCCATCTAATGGACAAATGCAGCATTGAAGCAGTATTGGGCAGCACAGTGGCTAAATGGTTAGCACTTCCACCTGGCAATACTAGGGTCGTTGGTTCAAATCCCAACCACAGCACCACCTGCCTGGAGTTTGTATGTTCTCCCTGTGCCTGTGTGGGTTTCCTCTGGGTACTCTGGTTTCTTCCCACACTCCAAACACATGCTGGTAGGTTAAATGGCTCCTGTCTAAATTGGCCCTAGTATGTGTATGTATGAATGTGAGTTAGGGACCTTAGATTGTACACCCCTTGAGGGTTAGGGACTGATGTGAATGTACAATATATAGTGACCTTTGATTGAAAAAAAGGGGGGTGGAGAGCTGATGTTACACTCTGCAGAGCTCTGTGAGGAGAGTTCTGAGAGCTGATTGGATGGAAGGGACACACATCCTTGACACTGCACACAGGAACAGAGCTGAGGCTGACAATCTGCTGGAAGTCCCCATTTTTCTCTTGGTGTCAGGAAAACTTGCCAGAGGTGATTCATGCTGATAGCAGAAGAAGGAGGCAGCAGACAGAAATGACACTTAGTGCTCTGGATTGAGACAAGTACACATAACAGAGGGATATGCTTTGTTCATATTTCATGCATGAAGTTTACAATCACTAAAGTGACACTGAACTGAAAAAAAAATCTATTAAAGTTTGTGTTCTTAACTGAAAAGGTCCCCTGATGCTCTCAGTCTCCTCCAGATCTCTAAATTCTTTGTATTTTTGTTTTGCTGCTGTGATTTGATTTCCTGTTAGGGGGTGGCTACGCTCTTTCTTCTCCATGATCCCCCTGCATACAGACACACCCTCTCCTACTCACTCCCAGGATGGACTATGGGATTGTAGTGTGCACAGAGCAGTGTACATGTTTGCAACTAACATGCACTGCCAATCCCAAACAAACACAAGTGAGAGGGAAAAGGAGAGGTTCAGGAGCACACAGAGGACTTTACAAGGAGGCAGAAAAACACAATAGGAAACAATTTCATGAAAAATAGATTAAAGCCCCATTAAGTAGTGGATGTGTAAGGATTACTTGTGGATAATAAGGATATACAGGCGTACCTCGGTTTATGAATTGAATGGGTTCTGCGGGACTTTTCGAATTGCGAAAAATTTGTAAACGGAAACGCGGTTTCCCATAGGAATGCATTGAAAACCAATTAATCCGTTCCAGGGGTCAGAAAAAAGTAAAAAAAAAGTCTTTTATCTTTATAAACTCTTTATAAAGTGCACTTTAAAGGTATAAATACTGTACAGGGACATGATTAAAAATTAATTCGTAAATGCATTGAAAACCAATTAATCCGTTCCAGAGGTCAGAAAAAAAGTTAAAAAAAAGTTTTATCTGTTCAAAACTCTTTCAAATGTTCACTTTAAAGGCATAAAGGGACATGATTAAATACATTTTTGTAAATGCATTGAAAACCAATTAATCCATTCCGGAGGTCAGAAAAAAGTCAAAAAAGTTTTATCTTTTCAAAACTCTTTATAAAGTGCATTTTAAAGGCATAAATACTGTACAGGGACGTGATTAAAAATTAATTCGTAAATGCATTGAAAACTAATTAATCCGTTCGTATTGCAGAAAAAAATTTGGAAACCGAGGTGTTATTTTCAATGGATTTTCATTCGTAAACCAAAAATTACGTTAACCGAGGCGTCTGTAAACCGAAGTACGCCTGTAGTTTAGTGCCGCTTTTCCACCCAAAAGGGGAGGTTCCGCTTTAAGGCTTTGTCCCTGGCTCCCGGTTAAGGATTGGCACCTTTGGGGAGCGGGTACCCGAATTTGACAGGCACCCGCTCCCATTTCTGCTGCGATCTAGGCGATCGTAATCGGAAGTTTACCCTTTCCCCCCCCGTAGTCTTCTAAGACACGTGACAGGTCCCAGAAGGCTATGGGACCATTCACAAAGTGCAGCTCTTCTCGCGCATGCGCCGTATGAAGCCGGAAGCTGTCATAGCTGGGTGCCCACACTGAAGATGCCGATGCCAAGGGGACTGGACGGCCACTCAGCACGGCCGGGGTGAGAACAACACTGCAGGATCAAGGGGCAGGTAAGTTTCCATTTTTAAAAGTCAGCAGCAGGGACGGACTGACCATTTGGGCTCTCGGGCACTGCCGGAGGGCGCAGGGTCAGTAGGGGGCCCCATGAGATGCCCCTGGTACCTTTCACAGGCTTTTTTGGGTGTGGTTTGAGTGTGGGCAAGGACACAGGGGCCCCATGATCCCCTATTGCCCGGGGGCCCAAGAGTTGTCAGTCAGCCCCTGGTCAGCAGCTACAGTTTTGGTAGCTGCTGACTTTTATTATTTTAAATTCCGACTGGACCTCCGCTTTAAGTATTCTTTTACGCAGGCAGCAGACTTTACCACCCTCTGAAAAGGCATACATTCTGCATTGCTTTTCAGACCAAGGTTGACAGCTTGTTTACAAGCATTCAGGAGGAAATACTGCTGCCTTCTGCATGCCTGTTTTTCAACCCCTGGGGAATATTTTCTATCCCAATGGGGATTTTACATTGAATTATCACGTATTTGGCACATGGTTGCGGTATGGTCAAACTTGACACACTGAGTTGAAATTCTCACGCCACAAAGTGAAACATTATGGCGGCGGTAATGTGAACTCACCCCTCTGGTCATCATCGAAATTTGAAGGTGGTGGTGGTGGGGGGGATGGCGGTAAAAGTACGGATAAACTATTTACTGTATTTTTACCTCCCCTCAGCTGGCAGTTTAAACTAAACCTAGGCTTTTTTGAGTTTGGGCAAGGACACAGGGGCCCCATGATCCCCTATTGCCCGGGGGCCCCATGAGTTGTCAGTCCGCCCCTGCCCACAGTATTAATAATTGAGCATTTTACTCCAATCTCTTGTCATCCCCTAGAGATAGGGGGAGGGGGCACTCTCGGCGCGGAGTTGTAAAGGCATATTTCACATCTGCCTGTATAATGAGCTGTGGAATGTATGAGAGCAACAGTTCTCTCTGCTCTCTCCCTTCTCATTGGCTCAGAGGCAGCAACGAGAGTCATTGGCTCTTGCCACTGTTGATCACAGCCAGTGACGCAGACATTGAGGCTCGGGAGGGAGCCCGCATAGCAAGAGGAGGATCGGGGTTGCTCAGTGCAAAACCATTGAACAACGCAGGTAAGTATGACATATTTGTTATTTAAAAATAAATGTTTAGAATCACGTTAACCCGTGTTCCTGTGCATTGCATGCTGAAGGGAGCTAAGCTAAGTGCAAAGTCTGTCCTCCACTCCTCTAGTAAATCAACCTCACAGTATTAATAATTGGAAATGTTCCTCCGATCTCTTGTTATCCCCTAGAGATGGGGGGAGGGGGCACTCTCGGCGCAGAGGTGTACAGGCATATTTCACACCTGCCTGTATAATGAGCTGTGGAATGTATGGCGGGGATAGACAGATGCTGTTCCTGCAGAGGAAATATAGTGAGTCTCAAACTGTCCTTGTCTGCTGTGACACGGAGTATTTGTTATTCCATATTTTAAATATTATACTTTCTATACTGAATGCGATCAGCACTCCTGTGTAAAGGGGATGTGAAGGATTTTGCTAAATACTTGCCTAAAGATCTGCCTAAAGGTCCTTTCACACGGGCATTCAGTTTTTTTTTCCTAAGTTCACTCATGTTACATCTGTTTTTTTTCATCTGTTTACATCCATTTTTTTCATCCTTTTACATTGATTTATATCTGTTTAGATCCATTTAGATACGTTTTTCATCCATATAGATACATTTTCATCCAGATCTATCATTTTTTCATCCTTTTACATGTGTTTTTCATCTGTTTAAATTGGTTTTCATCCGTTTAGATCCATTTTCATCCGTCTACATCTGTTTTTGGTCCATTTACATCCGTTTAGATCCATTTTCATCCATATACATTCGTTTTTGGTCCGTTGACATCCGTGTTTCGCCCGTCCCGGGGATTTTTTTGCGGAAGAAGAATAGGGGTTTCTTCCAATCAAAAAAACGGATGTTAACGGATGCGAACATTAACGGATGTAAAAAGATGTTCATCCGTTTACATCCGCAAGTCCATAGAAATACATGGGGGGTCTGTTTTTCATCCATTTAGATCTGTTTACATCTGTTTTTTCATCCGTTTTCATCCATTTTTTCATCCGTTTACATCCATTTAGATCTTTTTTCATCCGTCTACATACGTTTTTGGTCTGTTTACATCCATTGACATCTGTTTACATCCGTTTTTCATCTGTTTAGATCCATTTTCATCCGCCTACATCTGTTTTTGGTCTGTTGACATCCGTTTTTTGTCTGTTCCCTTTTTCTTTTGCAGAAGAAAAATAGGGTTTTCTTCCATTCAAAAAACGGATGTTAACGGACACGGATATAAAAAGATGTTCATCCGTTTGCATCTGCAAATCCATAGGAGTCCGTTTTCATCTGTAAACGGACAGATGAAAAACGAACATACAGAACGCCCGTGTGAAAGAGGCCGAAAGGAATGTGAATAATCTAATCAACGCTCCTTCTACATATTTATTTATTTCAGGTACTTACATAGCGCTGGCAATTTACTCTGCGCTGTACATATATATTGTACATTCACATCAGTCCCTAACCCTCAAGGGGTGTACAATCTAAGGTCCCTAACTCACATTCATACATACACATACTAGGGCCACTTTAGACAGGAGACAATTCACCTACCAGCATGTCTTTGGAGTGTGGGAGGAAACCCATGCAGGCACAAGGAGAACATGCAAACTCCAGGCAGGTGGTGCCATGCTTGGGATACGAACCCATGACCCTAGTACTGTCAGGCTGAAGTGCTAACCATTTAGCCAATGTGCATCTAATCTGTAATTGTATACACTGGAGCAGGGGCGGACTGACAACTCATGGGGCCCCCGGGCAATAGGGGATCATGGGGCCCTTGTGTCCTTGCCCAAACTCAAAAAAGCCTATGATAAAGGTACCAGGGGCATCTCATGGGGCCCCCTACTGACCCCGGGCCCTCGGGCAGTGCCCGAGTTTCCAAATGGTCAGTCCGCCCCTGCACTGGAGCAGCTACAGTATATTTCTGGTTAAATCTTCAAGACCCGCTTCCTACTTTGTAGCACTACACAGTGGCTGTGCTTTACTGCTCACTATACAACTCTATGAGTCAGCAGACCCAATGAGAGCAATGGGCCTGATAGCTTTTTTTCAGCAGCTGCTAAGAAGATAGACAGCTGTAATAGACTCAGATGCCTGCTATACCAATCTATTTACGAAAGTTCCCACTTCTGGCATATATACTTGCTTCTTCCATGGACGGGGGCGCGCATACCCATGCCCCAAGGTCAATGGAACCAATTGATTACCTAATAGATAGGATTTTTATGAACAAAATTTGGGGATTTTCTATTCAATTTTAAAAAAGAGAGATCAAGCACATGTTCCCTCTTCATTCCTCAAAAAAACATACCATAAGGGGGAGATATACCCCCTCTTCATCAGAATCACACCGATGACTATCTAGAACAGGGGTGTCAAACTGGCGGCCCTCCAGCTGTTGCGAAACTACAAGTCCCATCATGCCTCTG
Organism: Staurois parvus; assembly: GCF_062004578.1. Classification (NCBI taxonomy): domain Eukaryota; kingdom Metazoa; phylum Chordata; class Amphibia; order Anura; family Ranidae; genus Staurois; species Staurois parvus. Next base: position 1,797,089 of record NW_028318804.1, read on the forward strand.
CCTCCGGGAGTCGTGCTTGTAACCAGGGGCGGACTGACCATTCAAGCACTTGGGCACTGCCCGAGGGCCCGGGGTAAGTAGGGGGCCCCATGAGATGCCCCTGGTACCTTTTTCATAGGCTTTTTTGGGTGTGGGCAAAGACACAGGGGCCCCATGATCCCTTATTGCCCAGGGGCCCCATTAGTTGTCAGTCCGCCCCTGCTTGTAACTGTCAATCTTGCAATGCCTCATGGGACTTGTAGTTTGGCAACAGCTGGAGGGCCACCAGTTTGACACCCGTGCTCTAGAAGGACGAACATCAGGGATCAAAATTTTTCAATGATATGTGTGCAGAAAAGGATTTCCTGGTTTTAGTTTGGTTACATTTTGCCTGCAGAATGTAATGATCCATAAAAATATTATAAGTACTCACCATGCTGGAAAATATTCAAGGTCCAAAAATTCATAACTATCAGAAGCCTTCTTTGGGGCATGATTGCGTGTTTTGGCCCCAATAGACTTCAATGGGAGTGCCTAACAAAAAGCCTGAAAAGAGGGCGTTGCATGAGTTTTTAACAGCTGTCTCCTCCTCCAAATACATTCACCATGTGTATTCTTCTTGAATCTTCATGTGCTTTGTGCATTTCTTCCAAATCTGTGCATGAACCCCATGCTCTCCGGAGGATTTACCCTTCCCCCTTCCAGACCAGGCCATTTTTTGCGTTACGGCGCTGCGTTAAATTAGCTGACAATTGCGCGGTCGTGCAACGCTGCACCCAAATGAAATTTACATCCTTTTTTTTCCCACAAATGGAGCTTCCTTTCAGTGGTATTTGATCGCCTGGGCAGTTTTTTTAGTTTTTGCTCTACAAACAAAAAAAACGACAATTTTGAAAGAATTAACAATATCTTTGATTTTTTTGCTATAAAACATATCCAGTAAAAAAATTAAACAAATCTAAATTTCGTCATAAATTTAGGCTAAAATGTATTCTGCTCCATGTCTTTGCAAAAACAAATCCCAATAATTGTATATTAATTTGTACACGTGAAAGTTATAGCGTCTACAAATGGCGGTATATATATATATATATATATATATATATATATATAATTTTTTTTTTTTTTACTAGCAATGGCGGCGATCAGTGACTTATAGCAGGACTGCGGCGGGTATTCTGACACTGGGTGTGGGAACTGACTAACTGCCACTGACATCCCCAGTGACACCAATACAGTGAGCAGTGCTAATAAAAAGCGCTGACACTGTACTAATGACACTGGGCAGGAAGGGGTTAACCTTTGGGTGATCAAAGGGTTAACTGTGTGCTGTTTTACTAGGGAGACATGCTGTGCAGAGAGATACAAAGCAGCATGTCCTTGCTGACAGGGGAGAGACCTGTGTTGTTTACATCCAGATCTCTCCCCTGTCAACTTTACACAGCGATCGCCGAGTGCCGGCCAGGAATCACTGACTGGGACTTGGTGATTGGCATCCCTAGTCGCCAATAGCGGTGCTGGTAGGGCGGCTCACGCGGCTCCTACCCGGAAATGCAAATCATGTATTTACGTGATTTTGTGCAGCCCTGCCGCCCTGTAGCAGTACTTCTAGTATAGGGTGGTGGGCAACTGGTTAATTCAGCATGGGACGTCCTGTAGTAAGTCATTTCCATCCAGGGGCGGACTGACCATTTGGAAACTAGGGCACTGCCCGAGGGCCCGGGGTCAGTAGGGGGCCCCATGAGATGCCCCTGGTACCTTTTTCATAGGCTTTTTTGAGTTTGGACAAGGGCACAGGGGCCCCATGAACCCCTATTGCCCGGGGGCCCCATGAGTTGTCAGTGCACCCGTTTCCATCCAATCTGAATTCCTCAGGGTTAATGCGTATGTGTGCTCCCTACCACGTTGCTGCGATTGCACAATCAGAATCTTTTACACACGAAACACTGAGATTGTACAAATCTGCCTCAGCACCACACAGGAGGATGTGATGTGGATTGTGGTGTGAGTGTGTGTAGACCTTCCGGAGGACATATCGATGGATGCAGCTCATCGCACAGATTTCTTGCTGCAGCCTATTTATAATTCACATCCGCCCCCGCTGGATAAAAATAGCGGCAGGCTTTGATCTATAAATAGAATCAGAGACAGAGATGAATGACGGCGGCTGGGGTGGGGGGGGGGGGAGCTGAGCCGCTATTATCCAGCAGGATGGCTGAATGCAGAGCCCCCCCATACACTGCAGAAGAAGGTCAGGAGAAGAATTTCTGTGTGCGATCTGAGCTGTCCCTAATACGGTGTGACACATCGCCGTCCGCTGTCGCTGCGTATATCGTCATATAGAGGGTGAGGAGGCGAGAATGCAATGCTCGGCAAAAAAAACGAGACGCATATCTCCCTTCGGGGTCAGCAATAATATATCGGATCTGAATCATCCCTCGGAATATGGTTTCTGTGCGTGACATTGCCGCCATCCCTTCACCAACTACAAAGGGCCACGGGCAGACCAATGTGGTAAACATAGCAACCAATCTGAGAACTGACTGTGATCACCCATAGCAACCGACCCTAGCAATGTGCAGAGTGGCAACCTATAGCAACCAATTCTAGCAAGAATGTGAATATCATAGCAACCAGTCAGCACTGAATTCAGTAACCCATAGCAACCAATCTCAGACATGTGCCAATTGCAGTAACCTCTGCTAACCAATCCCAGAAATGTTGAGTTATGTGCAGTAACCAGTCCAAGCAATGTGCAGAATGTAGTAACCCATAGCAACCAATCTACATGATGCATGGAGGGTGGTAAGCCATAGCCACCAACCTACATGTCGCGTGAAGGGTGGTAACCCATAGCAACCAACCTACATGAGGACCAGAGGGTGATAACCCATAGCAACCAAACTACATGAGGCGCGGAGGGTGGTAACCCATAGCAACTAACTCTAGCAATGTGCAGAATGTGAATATCATAGCAACCAGTCAGCACTGAATTTAGTAACCCATAGCAACCAATCTCAGACGCGTGCCAACTGCAGTAACCTCTGCTAACCAATCCCAGAAATGCAGAGTTATGTGCAGTAACCCGTCCAAGCAATGTGCAGAATGTAATAGCCCATAGCAACCAGCCTACATGAGGCTCGGAGGGTGGTAACCCATAGCAACCATCCTACATGTGGCGCGAAGGGTGGTAACCCATAGCAACCAACCTACATGAGGACCAGAGGGTGATAACCCATAGCAACCAACCTACATGAGGCGCGGAGGGTGATAACCCATAACAACTTACTCTACAATGTGCAGAGTGGCAACCTATAGCAACCAATCCTAGCAATGAGCAGAATGTGAATATCATAGCAACCAGTCAGCACTGAATTTAGTAACCCATAGCAACCAATCTCAGACACGTGCCAACTGCAGTAACCTCTGCTAACCAATCCCAAAAATGCAGATGTATGTGCAGTAACCCGTCCAAGCATTGTGCAGAATGTAGTAACCCATAGCAACCAACCTACATGAGGCATGGAGGGTGGTAACCCATAGCAACCAACCTGCATGAGGTGCACAGGGTGGTAACCCATAGCAACCAACCTACATGAGGCACAGAGGGTGGTAACCCATAGCAACCAACCTACATTAGGTGCAGAGGATGAGAACCTACAGCAACTAACCTACATGAGGTGCAGGGGGTGCTACAGTACCTTGAAAAAATCTTCAAACCCCTTGAAATGTTGCACATTTGTCATGTTACAACCAAAATGTAAATGTATTTTTTTGGGATTGGATGTGATAGACCAGCACAAAGTGGCACATAATTGTGAAGTGGAAGGAAAATGATGATAGATTTTCAACATTTTTTACAAATAAATATCTGAAAAGTGTGGTGAGCATTTGTATGCAGACCCCTTTACTCTGATACCCCTAACTAAAATCTAGTGGAACCAATCGCCTTCAGAAGTCACCTAATTAGTAAAAATAGAAGTCCACCTGTGTGTCATGTAATCTCAGTATAAATACAGCTGTTCTGTGAAGCCCTCAGAGGTTTGTTAGAGAACATTAGTGAACAAACAGCATCATGAAGGCCAAGGAACACAGTAGACAGGTCAGGGATAAAGTTGTGGATAACGTTAAAGCAGGGTTAGGCTAAAAAAAAATAACCCAAGCTTTGAACATCTCACGGAGCACTGTTCAATCCATCATCCGAAAATGGAAAGAGTATGGTACAACTGCAAACCTACCAAGACATGGCCGTCAACCTAAACTGACAGGCCGGGCAAGGAGAGCATTCATCAGAGAAGCAGCCAAGAGGCCCATGGGAACTCTGGAACTCTGGTGGAGCTGCAGAGATCCACAGCTCAGGTGGGAGAATCTGTACACAGGACAACTATTAGTCGTGCACTCCACAAATCTGTCCTTTATGGAAGAGCGGCACGAAGAAAACCATTGTTGAAAGAAAGCCATAAGAAGTCCTGTTTGTAGTTTACAAGAAGCCATGTGGGGGACACAGCAAACATGTGGAAGAAGGGGCTCTGGTCAGAGGAGACCAAAATTTAGCTTTTTGGCCTAAAAGCGAAATGCTACGTGTGGCGGAAAACTAACACAGCGCATCACCCTGAACACACCATCCCCACCGTGAAACATGGTGGTGGCAGCATCATGTGGTGGGGATGCTTTTCTTCAGCAGGGACAGGTAAGCCGGTCAGAGGTGACGCAAAGATGGATGGAGCCAAATACAGGGCAATCTTAGAAGAATACCTGTTAGAGTCTGTAAAAGACTTGAGACCGGGGCGGAGGTTCCCCTTCCAGCAGGACAACGACCCGAAACATCCAGCCAGAGCTACAATGGAATGGTTTAGATCAAATCATCTTCATGTGTTAGAATGGCCCAGTCACAGTCCAGACCTAAATCCAACTGAAAATCTGTGGCAAGACTTGAAAATTGCTGTTCCCAGACGCTCTCCATCCAATCTGACAGAGCTTGAGCGATTCTGCAAAGAAGAATGGGCAGAAATGTCCCTCTCTAGATGTGCAAAGCTGGGAGAGACATCCCCAAAAAGACTTGCAGCTGGAATTGCAGGGAAAGGGGGTCCTTCAAAGTATTGATTCTGGGGGGCTGAATACAAATGCCGTCACACTTTTCAGGTATTTCATTGTAAAAAAAATTGACAATTTGTGTTGGTCTATCACATAAATTTCCAATAAAATAGTTACATTTTTGGTGGTAACATGACAAAATGTGGAAAATTGCAAGGGGTATGAATACTTTTTCAAGGCACTGTAGCCAAAAGAAACCAACCTACATGAGGTACAGAGGATGCTAACCCATAGAAACCAATTTATGAGGTGCAGAGGATGGTAAGCCATAGCAACCAACCTACCTAAGGTGATAACCCACAGATACCAACCTACAAGAGGTGCAGAGGGTGGTAACCCATAGAAACCTACCTACATGCTGCCAAGAATTCCAAAATGGGACATACTGCAGACCATTCAAGTAAGTGAAATACTACCCCACAAACCACAGAGGATTCTGGAATGGGTCATACCACCAAGAATAACAGGATGGGACATAACACCCCACATACCGCCAAGGATTCTGAAATAAGACACAGAGGATTTTGTGATATGACATACCACCCACACACGGCCGTGGATTCTAGAATGGGACACACCACCCCACACATACAGTAGCTGTGGGTTCTTGGATGGGGCATACCACCCCACACATTGCTGTGGGTTCTTGTATGGAACATACCATCAATAATTATGAGATGGGACATACCACACCACATGCCCCTGAGTATTGGAACAACGTCCTTACAGGATGTCTCCAACTTACAAAAAAAAATCCAGACAATCACATTGGCTGATTTGGAAAGAATTTATTTGCAAATTATGGTGGAAAATAAGCATTTGGTCACCTACAAACAAGCAAGATTTCTGGCTCTCACAGACCTGTACCTTCTTCTTTAAGAGGCTCCTCTGTCAATAGCACCTGTTTGAACTTGTTATCAGTATAAAAGACACCTGTCCACAACCTCAAACAGTCACACTCCAAACTCCACTATGGTGAAGACCAAAGAGCTGTCGAAGGACACCAGAAACAAAATTGTAGACCTGTACCAGGCTGGGAAGACTGAATCTGCAATAGGCAAGCAGCTTGGTGTGAACAAATCAACGGTGGGAGCAATAATTGGTAAATGGAAGACATACAAGACCACTGATAATCTCCTTCGATCTGGGGCTCCACGACTGATCTCTCCCCGTGGGGTCAAAATGATCACAAGATTGGTGAGCAAAAATCCCAGGACCACACTGGGGGACCTAGTGAATGACCTGCATAGAGCTGGGACCAACGTAACAAAGGCTACCATCAGTAACACACTACACCACCAGGGACTCAGATCCTGCAGTGCCAGACGTGTCCCCTTGCTTAAGCCAGTACATGTCCGGGCCCGTCTGAAGTTTGCTAGAGAGCATGTGGATGATCCAGAAGAGGATTGGGAGAATGTCATATGGTCAGATGAAACCAAAATAGAACTGTTTGGTAGACACACAACTCGTCGTGTTTGGAGGAGAGAGAATGGTGAGTTGCATCCAAAGAACACCATACCTACTGTAAAGCATGGGGGTGGCAACATCATGCTTTGGGGCTGTTTCTCCGCAAAGGGACCAGGACGACTGATCCACGTACAGGACAGAATGAATGGGGCCATGTATCGTGAGATTTTGAGTGCAAACCTCTTTCCATCAGCAAGGGCATTGAAGATGAAATGTGGCTGGGTCTTCCAACATGACAATGATCCCAAACATACCGCCCGGGCAACAAAGGAGTGGCTTCGTAAGAAGCATTTCAAGGTCCTGGAGTGGCCTAGCCAGTCTCCAGATCTCAACCCCATAGAAAACCTTTGGAGGGAGTTGAAAGTCTGTGTTGCCCAGCGACAGCCCCAAAACATCACTGCTCTAGAGGAGATCTGCATGGAGGATGGGCCAACATACCAGCAACAGTGTGTGCCAACCTTGTGAAGACTTACAGGAAACGTCTGACCTCTGTCATTGCCAACAAAGGATATATAACAAAGTATTGAGATGAACTTTTCATATTGACCAAATACTTATTTTCCACCATAATTTGCAAATAAATTCTTTCCAAACCAGCCAATGTGATTGTGTGGATTTTTTTCTCATTTTGTCTCTCATAGTTGAGGTCTACCTATGATGCCAATTACAGGCCTCGCTCATCTTTTTAAGTGGGAGAATTTGCACAATTGGTGGCTGACTAAATACTTTTTTGCCCCACTGTATAATACATAAGGGGGGATATGATCACCATGTATAATACATAAGGGGGGATATGATCTCCATGTATAATACATAAGGGGGGATATGATCACCATGTATAATACATAAGGGGGGATATGATCACCATGTATAATACATAAGGGGGGATATGATCTCCATGTATAATACATAAGGGGGGATATGATCTCCATGTATAATACATAAGGGGGGATATGATCACCATGTATAATACATAAGGGGGGATATGAGCTCCATGTATAATACATAAGGGGGGATATGATCTCCATGTATAATACATAAGGGGGATATGAGCTCCATGTATAATACATAAGGGGGGATATGATCTCCATGTATAATACATAAGGGGGGATATGATCTCCATGTATAATACATAAGGGGAGATATGATCTCCATGTATAATACATAAGGGAGATATGATCTCCATGTATAATACATAAGGGGGGGTATGATCTCCATGTATAATACATAAGGGAGATATGATCTCCATGTATAATACATAAGGGGGGGTATGATCTCCATGTATAATACATAAGGGAGATATGATCTCCATGTATAATACATAAGGGGGGGTATGATCTCCATGTATAATACATAAGGGGGGATATGATCTCCATGTATAATACAAAAGGGGCGATATGATCTCCATGTATAATACATAAGGGGGGGTATGATCTCCAGGTATAATACATAAGGGGGATATGATCTCCATGTATAATACATAAGGGGGATATGATCACCATGTATAATACATAAGGGGGGATATGATCACCATGTATAATACATAAGGGGGGATATGATCTCCATGTATAATACATAAGGGGGGATATGATCTCATGTATAATACATAAGGGGGGATATGATCTCCATGTATAATACATAAGGGGGGATATGATCTCCATGTATAATACATAAGGGGGGATATGATCTCCATGTATAATACATAAGGGGGGATATGATCTCCATGTATAATACATAAGGGGGATATGATCTCATGTATAATACATAAGGGGGGATATGATCTCCATGTATAATACATAAGGGGGGATATGATCTCATGTATAATACATAAGGGGGGATATGATCTCCATGTACAAATACATCACTGGTTCATATAGTGAACTTGGTGTAATTATTCACTCAGGTCATCACAGAGGACATCTGGAGGAAAAGAGATTTAATCTATAAATACAGAAAGGTTTCTTCACAGTATGAACTATTAAAAAGTGGAATCCTCAAGAGTTGGTTGTGGCCAGTTCAGTGGATTGCTGTAGGAAAGTCCTGGATTGTTTCTTGGATACACAGAATATAACTGGATATAACATTTATAGGTAAAGTTGATCCAGGGAATATCTGATTGCCTCTTGGGGGATCAGGAAGGATTTTTTTCCCCTGCAGGAGCAAACTGGATCGTGCTTTGATGTGTTTTTTTTCCTTCCTCTGAATCAACTGTGGGTGTAGGATTATAACTTGTTTTTTTTATAGTTGAACTGGATGAACTTTTAGCTTTTTTCAGCCAGACTAACTATGTAACTATTCTGGGATGTGACATTCCACTCCACATACCTTCAAGGATCCTGGAATGGGTCATACCACCCCAAATATTGTCAAGAATTCTGAGATGTGATACACCACGTCATAGACGATTCGAGAATGTGACATATTACCAAGGATTCTAAGACTGGATATAACACCCAACACACCACTGAGAATTCTGGGATGGGACATACAGCCCACCATGCTGTCTAGGATTCCAAAACAGGACATATTGCTAAGCATTCTAGTATGTGATATAGCACCCCACACACCACAGAGGATTCTGGAATGGGGCATACCTAAGAAAATTATGGGATGGGACAAACCCCCTCACATACTGGCAAGGATTCTGAGTTGGGACATACTGATGCAGAGGATCTTGGGATGTGACATACCACTCCACATACCGCTGTGTAATCTTGGATGGGACATACCACCCCACATACCGCTGTGTATTCTTGGATGGGACATACCACCCCACATACCGCTGTGTATTCTTGGATGGGACATACCACCCCACATACCGCTGTGTATTCTTGGATGGGACATACCACCCCACATACCGCTGTGTATTCTTGGATGGGACATACCACCCCACATACCGCTGTGTATTCTTGGATGGGACATACCACCCCACACACCGCTGTGTAATCTTGGATGGGACATACCACCCTAAATACCGCTGTGTATTCTTGGATGGGACGTACCACCCCACATACCACTGTGTATTCTTGGATGGGACAGACCACCCCACAAACCGCTGTGTATTCTTGGCACGGACATACCACCCCACAAACCGCTGAAGATTCTAGGATGTGACATTCCGCTCCATATACCTTCAAGAATTCTAGATGTGACACAATGCTGAGGATTCTAGGAAGGGATATAACGCCAAGTATTCTGGGATGGGTCATACCAACCCATGTATTGTTGGGGATTCTGAGATGTGATATACTGCCACATATACAGTATAGTACCTCTGATGATTCTGGAATGTGATATATTGCCAAAGATTCTAATCGGATGGGGTATACCACTCCACACCACACAGGATTCTTGATGGCAAATACCACCCCACTTACCGCCAAATATTCTTGGATTTGACATAACACGGAAGAGGATTTTAGGATGGGACATACCATCCTGACCGACATCCACCAATCACCACTGACAGCTCTTCTTATCAGAGAGGATCCACCTTAGGATATGGTGTGTGCTCCTCACTGTGTATGCATAGTCTCTGTAGGACGGATGGCAGAGGTTCTGCACAACTGGTCAAAAGGATCTTAAAGCCCAACTACAGTCAAATCAATTTATGTAGTTTTGGATGGAGTGGGGGAAAGGTTAGAGCCTCTGACAACGCTTTTATCATTGTCTGTGACTTCCTGTACCAATGACAGCAGCTCTCTTTATTTCTTGTACCTGTGTCACAGGGGACAGGAAGTAAAGGTGACCCTCCTTATGGGGTCACAGACAGAAATAACACCTTCCAAGAATTAGCTTTCTCTCTCCTTCCAGAACTAAAGAAAAACATTTTTGGCTGCAGTTAAGCTGACCTAGATCAAGTATGTAGCAAGTTAAGTGTGAACTCCTGATCTCATTTCTAGATCTGGGTCTGTGGCTCAGAAGTATTGAAGCCAGAGGATGGTCATGACAACCAGGCCCTTAGCAATCTCATTGACAGCCTCTGTCTGTAGAAATGTGTGAAGCAGAATGGAAATGTTCAGGTAACCCTGTTGGGATCATGTCCCAACCACCCACCCATGAGGAAGAAGATGGCATTTGATTGATATGGGTAACCCCTTCCTAATCAGGGACTGTAACTGATCACGAATTGTAAGGTGTCTGCTGTAGGATACTGAAAAGAAGGTGGATGGCCGCACCAGCTTCACTTCCTATCTGGATGTGTTAGGCCTAATCTGCCAATAAAATGGTGCTCTCTGGCGTGTATGGTAATGAATTCAGCATCGACCCCTCATAGATGTGAATGCGGGTCACAATGGAAGCTTAGGGATTGTTCTGTTATCTCTCAAGGAGAAACTCTGGCCAAATGTTCTCCCATATTACACTAAGAGGCTGATTGGCTGCTAATCACAATCTCCAGCTGCTGGTCACACAATGGTGAACAATAGGCGAGCCAGGATAAGCGCTGTCACTGCTGCTTCATGGAAGAGATTTATCTTGGCTACAGACCTGGACTGTAGCTGGCTGATAGAGCTTCATCTATACGTTGGGAACCCCAGATGGATGTGCAGCACACAATGGAGGACAATGGTCCATCCATTCATTGTATGAGATCAGTGGGAGAGGTGGCACTCCTCAGGTGACTGTAACCAGGCATAATTTGAGAGAGAAGCATTACCAGGGACCACCAAGAGTGGAAGAGGACCACCTTAAACTAAATCACAGGTGCTTGGGGCACCTATGGCTATTTACATCTTATAGTGTAAAGGTCACTCCACCCAGACGCTCTGTTCTCTGCACAGCCACCCACACTACTCTATGCCCACCCAGCCTCTTTGCTCTCTGCACACCTAGCCACACTACGGACTGCCCACCCAGCCACTGTGCTCCTTACCCAACCAGATACACTGCTCCCTGCCTAGCCAGTCACACTACTCTCTTCCAACCAAGGCACTCTGCTTCCAGCCAAGCCGCACCAATCTCTACCAAGCAGCTACACTATTCCCTGCCGAGCCAGTCGCACCACTCCCTGCCCAGCCAGAGACACTCCTGCCTGCCCACAGCGCCACTGTGCTCCTTACCCAATCAGATACAGTGCTCCCTGCCTAGCCAGTCAAACTACTCCCTTCCATACCAGCCACTCTGCTCCCAGCCAAGCCACACCAATCCCTGCTAAGGCAGCCACCCCACTCTCTACAGAACCAGTCACACCACTCCCTGCCCAGCCAGACACACTACTGACTGCCCACCCAGCCACTGTACTCCTTACTCAACCAGATACACTGTTCCCTGCCTAGCCAGTCACACTACTCCCTTCCAACCAAGCCACTCTGCTCCCAGCCAAGCCACACCAATCCCTACTAAGACAGCCACACCACTCCCTGCAGAACCGGTCACACCACTCCCTGCCCAGCCAGACACACTCCTGCCTGCCCACAGAGCCACTGTGCTCCTTACCCAATCAGATACAGTGCTCCCTGCCTAGCCAGTCAAACTGCTCCCTTCCATACCAGCCACTCTGCTCCCAGCCAAGCCACACCAATCCCTACTAAGACAGCCACACCACTCCATGCAGAACCAGTCACACCACTCCCTGCCCAGCCAGACACACTACTGACTGCCCACCCAGCCACTGTGCTCCTTACCCAACCAGATACACTGTTCCCTGCCTAGCTAGTCACACTACTCCTTTCCAAACCAGCCACTCTACTCCCAGCCAAGCCACACCATTCCCTGCTAAGCCAGCCACACCACTCTCTGTAGAACCAGTCACACCAGCCAAGCCACACCATTCCCTGCCCAGCCAGACACACTACTGACTGCCCACCCAGCCACTGTGTTCCTTACCCAATCAGACACACTGCTGTCTGCCTAGCCAGCCACACTTCTCACTCCCAAAACAGCCATTCTGCTCCTAGCCACACCAGTCCCTGCCCAGTCAGCCACACTACACCCTGCCAAACAAGCCACACCACTCCCTGACCAGCCACCCACATAATTTTCTGTCCAACCACCCACAATAATGCTTGTCCAGCCAGCCACTTTCCTTCTTGCCCACCCATCCACACTACTCCCTACACAGCCAGCCACTCTTTTCCCAGCCAAGTCACACCACCCTCTGTTCAGCCAGCCACACTACTCCCTGCAAAATGAGCCAAACCACTCTATTCAGCCACCCACACTATTCCCTGCCTAACCAGCCACACTACTTCTTCTCCAGTCAGCCACTCTGCTCCCTGTCTACCCATTCACACTACTCCCTGCCAAGCCAGCCACACTACTCCTTTCACACCCAGCCACTCTGCTCCAAGTCATGCCAATCCATGCCCAGCCACCCACACTGTTGCCTGGCCACCCAGTCACTCTGCTCCTTACCCAACCAGACACACTGCTCCCTGCCTAGCCAGCCACACTACTCCCTCCCAAAACAGCCATTCTGCTCCCAGCCATGCCACACCAATCCCTGCCCAATCAGCCACACTACTCCACGCCGAACCAGCCACTCTGCTCCCAGCCAAACCACATCACTCCCTGCCCAACCACCCACACCACTCCCTGCCCAGCTACCCACACTACTGCCTGGCCACCCAGCCACCCTACTTCTTGCTCAGCCAGCCACACTACTCCCTGCCCAGCTAGCCACTTAACCCTCCTCTACCTTTCCTTAACACTTAACCCCACCCAAAACATCACCGTAAAACATTTCCCTTACCATTTGGTCTACCCCTTTTTATTTTGGCTTTATAAAGTGATTCATTAGTTTCTGGATAAAAAAAAGTGTTTTTCTCTCAGCCCCCTGCCTAGGGAGACCAGATAACATGATTCCTGGCTACCATATCATAACCAGTATGGAAGCAAGAGGCTCAGAAAGTCGCATGTACACATCTTATACATCATCATCACTGGTAAGGTTGTCTCCATTGTAAAATGCGGATGGAAATGGGGCCCGGGGCCAGGATCCCTTCTTAAAAGCTCACTTTTAAGAATGCTGAAAGCACAAATGTAAGCATAACAACAAGCACTGATTGTGTGCTGAGGATACTACCAGAGCCTGTACAAAAGTAAAACAACAAAAAAGACAATACACACCGTGTTCAAAATTTTATAACTTACCGCCCCTCATAATGCCTGTCAAGAAGGCGGAGTGATCCTTTAAGCCCACAGCCATTGCCATGCTGTAAAAGTCTTTTTGTTGCTGATGATGTTGCTGATCTATTAATATCATGTAAATAGAAGTGAGGAGCGACGTCCTCTCCCCAGAGACTTATGTCAGCTCCCCAGGCTTCTCTTCCAAAACTAGCGATGGAAAATGTGAACTTTCCACCAATCACAGTTCACCAACAGCGGCTTTGCATGAGCGAAAGATAACCATAGATAATTCCGCTGGGCAGATGAGAATAACAACCTGTAGGTGAATTCTTAACCTTTAGCTGCTACAAAATTTAAATCTCACTTATCAGGCGCCTACTATAGGCTCAGCTTGCATATCCTCGGCAATCACACAGCGCCAAAACGGTGATCAGAAATATTTCCTTGAGATCGATCCGAAAAATCTTTTGACTTGGTACAAGACCGGTGAGAAGAAACTTTACTGAAATGGAAGGAGAGATTTGTGGATAGGGTAAGGGGTCAAGGAACGTTCCTCAGCCTTAATGGCTGGTAGAAGCATCAATAAGCAGATACCCAGGGAACTATTTATGCCATGTCCTAGTGAGACCAACTTTCATATGGTCATTAAAACTAAACTTTGGCCACAAACAATTATTATTATTATTATTATACAGTACTTAAATAGCGCCAATAGTTTGCTCAGCGCTGTACATTACAATGGGAGACAATACATGACACAGTACAGTAACAATACAATTCGATACACGAGGGGTTCGAGGGCCCTGCTCTTTGGAGCTTACAATCTAGGAGGGAGGGGATAGTGGTACAGGAGGAATTAGCTGTGGGGGATGGAGTGGTAGGAAGAGTGGAGGAGACCGGCAATTAGTTGAGGGCGGGGTAGGCTTCCTTGAAGAGATGGGTTTTCAGGGCGCACCTAAAGGAGAGGAGAGTAGGTGATAGTCTGATGGATTGGGGTAGGGAGTTCCAGAAGGATGGGGGAAGCCTTGGAGAAGTCCTGGAGACAGGCATGGGAGGAGGAGACCAGGGAACTAGAGAGTACAATTGCATTTGAATATATCCCTGATGAGCCACAAATGACATAAAACTACCAAACCTAGATATTACCTTCTAAAAGTAGCAGTGACATCATCACTATGCTGTAGCTAGAGCAGAGCTGTGGGAGGGGCCCATCAGCTCCACCCACTGCAGAATACTACAGGAGGGGGCGGAGACGAGACCAGTGACTGTGCACAAGGAGAGAGAGCAGCAGTGACGGGTCTTTTTTACAGGAAGGTCCTGCACAGGGGCGAAGTGTCACACTAGATTACTGCACAGATCTGGAAGAAGTACACAAATCATACCAAGACGCAAGGAAGAATACACATGACTCTTATATTTATTACAGTATTTACTTATCCCAGAGTTCAGCTTTAAAGCAGAGTTCCACCCAAAAGGGGAGGTTCCGCTTTAAAGGTTGGTCCCTCGCTCCCCATTAAGAATTGGCACCTTTGGGGAGTGGGGGGGAAGGGGGTACCCCAAATTGACAGGTACCCACTCCCACTTGCGCTGCGATTGCCTAAGCAATTGGAAGAGGAAGTCATCCTCCCCCCTTATAGTCTTCTGGAACATGTGACAGGTCCCAGAAGATTACAGGGCCATCCAAAAAGCTAGGAACCCGCTCCCACTTCCACTGCGATCGCATAGATGGTCGGAAGCCGAAGTTGTCCTCCTACCCTCCCTCCCCGTAGTCTTCTGGGACACATGACAGGTCCCACAAGACTACGGGGCCATTCAGCAAGTACAGCGCTACTCGCGCATGCGCAGTGGGCACCCGGCTGTGAAGCCGCAAGCTGTCACAGAGAGGTGCCCACACTGAAGATGCCGGCGCCTGGAATACAGGACGGTTGGTGAAACGGGCTGCGGCGGGGGCACCGCGGGATCGTGGGACAGGTGACTGTTTTTTAAAAGTCAACAGCTACAGTTTTTGTAGCTGCTGACTTTTATTTTTTTACAGAGTGAGTGGAACTCCGCTTTAAGCATTTGTGCTCTATACCCAGTGGGTATTTTTATCTGTGCCTTCATAGAAGTTCTGCAACAAAGACTTCCTCTATGATGCTGGCCGTATATATTAGGATTGTGGAAATGCTGGGATTGGACACATGGGGGCTGAACACCCAGCGTTCATGTGGCCTTATTCCCTAAGCTTGTCATATGCAAACAGAAGATCAAAAACATCTAAAGCTAGGTTAACACATGCAAAATTGTGCACGTTCCTGCAATGCACAAAAAAATGCACATCCCTCTTGCAGGCACACAGAAGATCCATTCATTATTAATGGCACCCCAATGCACCTACGCACTTCAAACACAGTGGGGTTGATTTACTAAAGGTAAATATACTGTGCACTCCAAGTGCAGATGCTTTATATACGAGCTCTGAAATGAGGCAAAGCTCTGCTGATTTTTTTCATCCAATCATGTGCAAGCAAAAATGCTGTTTTTTTTTCATTTTCCTTGCATGTTCCCCTCAGATCTGGAGCAACTGTGGGCAGCACAGTGGCTAAATGGTTCTCACTTCCACCCGGCAGTACTAGGATCATTGGTTCAAATCCCAACCATGGCACCACCTGCCTGGAGTTTGCATGTTATCCCCGTGCCTGTGTGGGTTTCCTCCCACACTCCAAAGACATGCTGGTAGGTTAAAGCAGAGCTCCACTCACTCTGTAAAAAAAATAAAAGTCAGCAGCTACAAAAACTGTAGCTGCTGACTTTTAAAAAACAGCCACTCACCTGTCCCACGGTGCCACAGCCGGCTTCACCGGCCATCCTGTATTCCAGGCGCCGGCATCTTCAGTGTGGGTATTCTGCTGTGACAGCTTGCAGCTTCACAGCCGGGTGCCCACTGCGCATGCACAAGCAGCGCTGTGCTTCCTGAATGGCCCCGTTGTTTTCTTGAACCTGTCACGTGTCCCACAAGACTACAGGGAGGGAGGGTAGAAGGACAACCTCCACTTCCAATCGCCTAGGCGATCGCAGCGGAAGAGGGAGTGGGTACCTGTCAATTTCGGGTACCCACTCCCCCCCCCCCCCCCACCCACTCTGCCAATCCTTAACGGGGAGCGGGGGGCCAATCTTTAAAGCAGAACTTCCCCTTTTGGGTGGAACTCCGCTTTAATTGGCTCCTGTCTAAAATTGGCCCTAGTATGTGTATGTATGAATGTGAGTTAGGGACCTTAGATTGTACTCCCCTTGAGGGTTAGGGACGGATGTGAATGTATAATATGTATGTAAAGCGCTGTGTAAATTAATGGCGCTATATAAGTACCTCAGATACTAAATAACTGCACTTTCAGTGCACAACCTATTTGTCTTTAGTAAATGAATCCCAAAGTACCATGCCTCTTGTCGCAGGATGTTTAAAAAAATAAAAAAAAAAGGGTCATGTCTTGATTTAACTTGTTGGCCAAATATTGTGGCCATTGTTCTTGTTAATGGCCTTCTCACCAAAAAAAGGGTCATATGCTTCTTTAGTACGATTTTTCTAGCTTAGGGCAGCCCATTTAAATATGAATGGGCTGCCCTAAACGCGACTAGCAAAAATGTGAATGGAGCCCAAATCTCAAATCTATACATTCGCAGCCCATTCATTTTTAAATGGGCTGCCCTAAGCTAGAAAAATCGTACTAAAGAAGCATATGACCCTTTTTTTGGTGAGAAGGCCATTAACAAGAACAATGGCCACAATATTTGGCCAACAAGTTAAATCAAGACATGACCCTTTTTTTTTTATTTTTTTAAACATCCTGCGACAAGAGGCATGGTACTTTGGGATTCATTTACTAAAGACAAATAGGTTGTGCACTGAAAGTGCAGTTATTTAGTATCTGAGGTACTTATATAGCGCCATTAATTTACACAGCGCTTTACATACATATTATACATTCACATCCGTCCCTAACCCTCAAGGGGAGTACAATCTAAGGTCCCTAACTCACATTCATACATACACATACCGGGGCCAATTTTAGACAGCATACTAAACAGAACTTTTCTCATCTCACTGTAGAACAGTCAGGAGAGGAATCAGCTTCTTTCTGAAACAGAGAATACATGGCATACATGGAAATGGCGCTCTGCACTGGTCAGATCATCAGGACTGGAAGACGCAAACTGTACAAAGTGTGACATCCCAGGTCATTATAAGCAAGATCGCAGCAGTGCTATTTATACCATAACCCATCTGTTGTTAGTTAGGCTTGAGAAAGGGATCATGACCCTGAAATACGTCACCATTGCTAGTCACCCACATAGAAGAACTGTACCATAGCCCCATCATTGGCCACGGTGTGTATGGAGCCCAAATCTCAGATTTGAGAGGTATAGACTCCAGAGAGAGAGAGATATAATTTTCCCCGGTACAAATCATTAGTTAAACCTCATCTGGAATATGAAGTTCAGTTTTGGGCACCAATTCACAAAAAGAACATTGGGGAACTGGAGAGAGTACAGAGAAGGGCAACCAAATTGATGAGGCATGGAGGAGCTCAGCTATGAGGAAAGATTAGAGGAACTGAATTTATTCTCTCTTGAGAAGAGGAGATTAAGGGGGGATATGATCTCCATGTATAATACATAAGGGGGATATGATCTCCACGTATAATACATAAGGGGGGATATGATCTCCATGTATAATACATAAGGGGGATATGATCGCCATGTATAATACATAAGGGGGGATATGATCTCCATGTATAATACATAAGGGGGGATATGATCACCATGTATAATACATAAGGGGGATATGATCTCCATGTATAATACATAAGGGGGGATATGATCACCAAGTATAATACATAAGGGGGGATATGATCTCCATATATAATACATAAGGGGGGGATATGATCTCCATGTATAATACATAAGGGGGATATGATCTCTATGTATAATACATAAGGGGGATATGATCTCCATGTATAATACATAAGGGGGATATGAACTCCATATATAATACATAAGGGGGATATGATCTCCATGTATAATACATAAGGGGGATATGATCTCCATGTATAATACATAAGGGGGGGTATGATCTCCATGTATAATACATAAGGGGGGGTATGATCTCCATGTATAATACATAAGGGGGGGATGTGATCTCTATGTATAATACATAAGGGGGATATGATCACCATGTATAATACATAAGGGGGAAATGATCTCCATTTATAATACATAAGGGGGATATGATCTCCATGTATAATACATAAGGGGGGATATGATCTCCATATATAATACATAAGGGGGGGATATGATCTCCATGTATAGTACATAAGGGGGATATGATCTCTATGTATAGTACATAAGGGGGGATGTGATCTCCATGTATAATACATAAGGGGGATGTGATCTCCATGTATAATACATAAGGGGGGGATATGATCTCCATGTATAATACATAAGGGGGGGTATGATCTCCATGTATAATACATAAGGGGGGATATGATCACCATGTATAATACATAAGGGGGGATATGATCTCCATGTATAATACATAAGGGGGGGATGTGATCTCTATGTATAATACATAAGGGGGATATGATCACCATGTATAATACATAAGGGGGAAATGATCTCCATTTATAATACATAAGGGGGATATGATCTCCATGTATAATACATAAGGGGGGATATGATCTCCATATATAATACATAAGGAGGGGATATGATCTCCATGTATAATACATAAGGGGGATATGATCTCTATGTATAGTACATAAGGGGGGATGTGATCTCCATGTATAATACATAAGGGGGATGTGATCTCCATGTATAATACATAAGGGGGGGATATGATCTCCATATATAATACATACGGGGGGATATGATCTCCATGTATAATACATAAGGGGGGATATGATCTCCATGTATAATACATAAGGGGGGATATGATCTCCGTGTATAATACATAAGGGGGGGATATGATCTCCATGTATAATACATAAGGTGGGATATGATCTCCATGTATAATACATAAGGGGGAAATGATCTCCATTTATAATACAGAAGGGGGATATGATCTCCATGTATAATACATAAGGGGGGATATGATCTCCATATATAATACATAAGAGGGGGATATGATCTCCATGTATAATACATAAGGGGGATATGATCTCTATGTATAGTACATAAGGGGGGATGTGATCTCCATGTATAATACATAAGGGGGATGTGATCTCCATGTATAATACATAAGGGGGGGATATGATCTCCATATATAATACATACGGGGGGATATGATCTCCATGTATAATACATAAGGGGGGATATGATCTCCATGTATAATACATAAGGGGGGATATGATCTCCATGTATAATACATAAGGGGGGGATATGATCTCCATGTATAATACATAAGGTGGGATATGATCTCAATGTATAATACATAAGGGGGGGATATGAGCTCCATGTATAATACATAAGGTGGGATATGATCTCCATGTATAATACATAAGGTGGGATATGATCTCCATGTATAATACATAAGGGGGGATATGATCTCCATGTATAGTACATAAGGGGGGATATGATCTCCATGTATAATACATAAGGGGGAATATGATCTCCATGTATAATACATAAGGGGGGATATGATCTCCATGTATAATACATAAGGGGGGATATGATCTCCATATATAATACATAAGGGGGGACATGATCTCCATGTATAATACATAAGGGGGATATGATCTCTATGTATAGTACACAAGGGGGGATGTGATC